>NC_091951.1:14765829-14858329 GCF_031021105.1 Erythrolamprus reginae | reverse complement strand
TTTTGCTGTTTGTAAATATGTTTTTCTTTCTAAACTTTTTAAAAATTTCAATAAAAAACAGTTCTTAATTTTTTTAAAAAATTAAAAAGTAAGCAGGTAAGAATTACAAATAGTCTATTAATTATAGCAGCAGTAATTTTCATCAGCACAATACAGTCTGCAAAAAAATCATTTTTAAAGCACAACCATAAAAGAAAGAAGATATTTCATAATTGATCCAATAAAGCTGTTCTAAAATCAAGTCATCTTCTATTCCTATAAGAATTATGAATTGATTCACTATGTAACACAAACTTTGTTCCCAGCATTTAAATGTTATATTCCAATTGCTTATGTTTAAAACAAATTAAAAATTGCTTACATTCATCATAAACTTCGCTTTTGTGACCATGGCAACGAAAATTATGCATTTTTACTATAGAGACAGACAATTTTGCATCTTCTCATTTATACAGTCAGACTAAGAACACTATATGCATTGCAAATTTACACAGATTACCAAAAACTGTTCAAAAGTGTGCAGTTTTCCGAGATTTATGACTATACTGCAAATCAGTTTCATGAATCAATCCCCAAATATAGTCGCCCATCATGTTTTCGTTTCCTCTGATCTGTGACTTGGACGCTTTCATATAATAAGTTCCATTGCTTGAGCCTGGATGTCAGAAGCTCAGCGTTGGACTTGCTGAGACTAAGGTCTCTGATCAGATCGTTGAGGTCTTTTTGGTTAGGGTTGTATGGCTTCCGCTCCTCATCTGCATATGAAGAGAAATCGTGATCTTCATCATCTTCCTCGGTGTCTGACCTGCTCCTTTTTTTGAAGGTGGTGTAGCTTTGTCTGAGGTATTGGTACAGGAAGTTCAGGGCAGTGTGGTACTGGGGCAATAGATGAAGGAATGTCAGGATATGTTGCAGGCGGTGCATTTTTGCCAGTGCGACGTTTAGAAGGGTCCACCATGCAGAAGTAGCAATTTGTTGAGTGATCAGTCGGTTCATGCCAAATTCTTGGGATAGCAAAATGCATGGCTCTCCTCTCTCCCCTGTACCAACCTATAAGCAAACAAAATAAAATTTGGATTGAGAATTTGATTTAGGCCTATTTCACACTAATGACTAGTGATATTTACAATATTAACACAGTTAATCTGCTATTTAAGAGAGTAGCATTTATCCACTTACCTTCAAGAGTTTTCTTGCAGTGCTCACATGTGAAATGAGGAGCCCATGGTTTGTCTTGGTCACCAACAGGCATGCCAAAGTATGCTTTATAAGCCTCACACATCTTAGCAGATGCTTCCACAGAGTACTTTTTTTCTCTTGTCTTTATAAACTGGCCACATACATAGCAAAATGCGTCTGCTGGATTATGCAACCTCTTGATGCCAACTAAATTGACTAAGTTGCTGTGTACTGTAAGGAAAAAGGATGTCTCTCCAAACTTGATAAAATTGGTCTTTATTCCATGCAGTATTAAAGTACAAGAGTGTACTGAGGATTCAGCAGAGCAAGATTGATCACCCGGTACCAAAGTAACACAATATATATACATTTACATTCCTAAGCTCCTCCTGTAATGGGTGTGGGGTGAAGTGTGAATACTGTCATTATCAGAATCTAAATAGATATTGAATTCACACCTGTCTGTCTAGGTCAATTCTCCTTTGTCTGTGATGGCCATTGCCCACTTACTATGCAATCCCAATCAATTAGATCCTGTCTCTCCATCTCTCAGGAAGGGCTATAGTGGCCCTATATAACTAGTTATACAGCTACCTACAATTTTGTACAGCTTCAGAAAGTTCTAGATAATTCTGGACAGTTCTAGAAACTTCTTGATAGTTCTCACAATTCCAGAAGCTTCTTAACTATCTTGAAATATTACAAATATCCTTAAAAATAGATCAGTTTCAAAATTTATTAATTTATTAATTTATTAATTTATTAATTTATTAATTTATTAATTTATTAATTTATTAATTTATTAATTTATTAATTTATTAATTTATTAATTTATTAATTTATTAATTTATTAGTTTATCAGTTTATCAGTTTATCAATTTATCAATTTATCAATTTATCAATTTATCAATTTATCAATTTATCAATTTATCAATTTATCAATTTATCAATTTATCAATTTATCAATTTATCAATTTATCAATTTATCAATTTATCAATTTATCAATTTATCAATTTATCAATTTATCAATTTATCAATTTATCAATTTATCAATTTATTAATTTATTAATTTATTAATTTATGGTTGATGGTATCGAAAGCTGCTGAGAGGTCAAGGAGCACCAGGACAGAGGATAAACCCCTGTCCCAGGCCCGCCAGGGATCATCCATCAGAGCGACCAAAGCAGTTTCCATGCTGTAGCCAGGCCTGAATCCTGACTGTCGAGGACCTAGATAATCGGCTTCTTCCAAGGACCGCTGGAGCTGGAGCGCCACCACCTTCTCAACAACCTTCTCCATGAAGGGAAGGTTGGAGACTGGGCAGTAGTTGTTAAGAATGGCTGGGTCCAGGGAAGGCTTCTTGAGGAGGGGGTGCACAAGTGCCTCCTTGTAGGGATCCGGAAAGGACCCCCTCCCCAGAGAAGCGTTGACAATCTCCTAGACCCAGCTCCGTGTCACCTCCCTGCTGGCCAAAACCAGCCAGGAGGGACATGGATCCAGCAAACAGGTGGTGGAACTCACAGCTCCAATGGCCTTGTCCACTTCATCAGGTGTCACCAGATCAAACTCTTCCCAGACAGTTGGACAAGTACGGGCCCCAGTCACCTCGACTGATTCGTTGTCAGTTGACTCTGTTTCCCAATTGGAGTCGAGGTCTGCCCAGATTCGAGCAATTTTATCAGCGAAAACCATGTTAAAATCCTTGGCACTACTCTGCAAGGGTTCCCCAACTCCCCCCTGGTTAAGAAGGGAGTGCTGACCACAAAAGCAAAGTTTACAGGGAATAATAACTGTTTTCTATTCATTTAAGGTACAAGCAATCAGCAAAACACACTTAACAACTGGGAACAATTTTTTTTTTCAAAATTGTTACAATGAGCACTTTTAAAAATATGGAAATGAGTTGGTCAAGGGTTAACTACAATGATCCCTACTTTCAGCAAAAGACATTAGTCAAATCATAAATTCAAGATTGGACTTGGAGAGGAAAATAATGTGGACTTCTTTCAAGTATTTTTTTTACTGTTCCATCTTTTTAATTGTGTCTCTTCCCCTAAATAAGAGAAAAGAAGAAACCCAAGAAGTCTGATCAATCAACAAAAGTAATCAGTTTCTGAAATATAGGAGTAAGCAGAATGAGGAGAAATGAATGAAAGTGTTAGAATTGCAGATAGAAGAAATACAATTTCATCACACTGAATAACTTACAAGTAAGCCTGACTTAAAGGAAGCTGGTTGAAAAACAACATTCTCTGATTTAGTGTTACTGCACTGGTGACTATATCGATGAGATGGTCTCCTGGCCTGTAGTAGCTCCATGGTCTTTCTCTATCCAGGTGCACCATATTCAGAGGGCACTTCATTCTAAGCTTCTGAGAGATTGTCTGTGACGTGAATAGCATCGAAAACAGAATCAGAAAGTCCATAATTCATGAAGTTGAATCAATTGACTGTTTCCAAAGAAGAGTTAGTCTTGTCTCCTCAATCTTGTGCAAACCATTCAGCACGAGTAGAGGCTTATATCTTTTTCTGATGCAAGATCCATTCTATGTTGTTTCAATCTGACATTGTATCAAAGGCAGTCACTGGAAAAGTGGTAGTAATAATTATCTCAAAGGTTGGGAGTTGTAATAATTACATGAGTGATAATTTGTCCTGTGGGCCTCTTCCAGGGCTCCATGTACAGAGGGGCAGCTGGAGAAAAGGATTTTTTTTAATGGGAAATGTTTTTATTTTTTTCTCACCAAACACAGTACAATGTAAAGTATCAACAACATCAAATTGCTTAAATACATCAATAATTTAATTTTAAAAGTTATTGTAAACAAATCTGATGCTACCTCCTTTGTTTTTGACATCTGGATAATAAATAGCTGTTCAGATTTCTTAAGTTATATTAATATGCTATTCGCTAAAATATCTTTTAAGCTGAACCAAATTTTAAATGCCCCAAGTTAATTAGGCTGTAATATTTCAATTTTCTCCATATCCCCTCCATTTCAATTTTCATATATATTTATTAACCTTTTTTATTATTAAGTGCCCATTAAAAACTTTTTTTAAATAAAAAATAAAGTAAAATAGAATAAAATAAATAAAAACACCAGCACCTTCCAATATACAAATCAAGGGGAGAGAGACCGATTAAAACCTCAAAAATTCACCAAATTAGCCATATTGTAAAAACCTAATTAATAATAATTCCTTTATATAGATATCATAAACAATGTATCGAGATTAGAAACATAGAATTTAAGAAGAAAAGAGGGGGGAAATGAAAATAAAGAGGAAAGTATATATAAAAAGAAAAAAAAGGAGAATGAGAAAAGTACTCCTAAAAATAGGGGGAGAAGAAACAAAGCAAACCAAAAAGAGAAGAAGAGGAGAGAGGAAGAAAAAGAAATCTTTCCTCTTCCCCTCACCAATTTCCCAAAATAGTTCAGCATAACACCATCAAAAGTTACCAAACCTTAAAGTTCATCTGTAAACCCCTAAACTCCTCCATCCCAATCTAAATAATGAAACAATAATTCTAATTTAAAAAGCAAAAAAACCATTGATCCAAACCTTCCTAATGTCTATATCTTGTTAAATAATCACATCCTACTCTAGTTTTATCGTTGTGTACTCAACGGAATTTTCATGCCCTATCTCTAACTATATCGCTGCAACCCCAGCGGAATCCTCATACCCCACTCTAATCACTGAGAACCTCCTACCCTATTCCTTAATAACAACAACAAACAAAAAGAAAATAAAAAGGAGAGGAAAAAAGAAAAAGAAACCCCTATTGACCCATTGGAATCAAATTCTACGTATATTGTTGCAAACCCAGCAGAATCATCATGCTCTAATCTAAGTGTATTGATCCCAATAGATAAAAGAAGAATTTCCCCTTCTTTAGTCCAAATTAAAGTTACACCTTTCAAAATTTATGATCTGTATTTTCTATAATTCCATAGATTCTATTTTCAGTAATTACCACTAAACTAACTTCTCTTTCTTTATATATAAACCAAAAAGAAAAGGGGAAAAGAAAAGAAAAAGAAAAAAGCCTCCAATAACCCATTGGAATCAATTTCTCGATATAACACTGCATATTCAGCTAAATCTTCATGCCCTACCCTACTTTTATCGCTGCATACCCAGTGTAATACTCGTGCCCTACTCTAATTGTATTGAACCAAATAGATTAAAAGAAAAGTTCCCCTTCCTCAATCCAACTTTCTTTCTAATTTGTGATCTGTAAAATCTATTATTCTGTAAGTTCTAAATTCAATGATTACCCCTGACAAGATTTATTTTCCTTTAAAAAAGAAAAAAAATCATACATTATTTTCTATTTCCAGATTTCTTATAGTTTGAATTAGTAAATTAAATATCTTAATTCAATCTCCCAACATTATCTGTAATAGTTCAATTCATTATTAAGCCACCTCAATTAGTTCCATTATACTTGTATTATTGTATTGTATTATATTTGTATTATTCCAAATAAATTTTAAAAAGAGTTCCCCTTCCTCAATCCAAACTTCTTTCTAAATTGTACTCTATAAAGTCTATAGTTCTGTACATTCTAAATTCAATGATTACCAGTGGCAAAGTTTCTTTTCCTTTAAAAGGAACAAAAAACAAGCATGATCTAGTTCCACATTTCTTAAGTTTAAATCGGTAAGCTAAGTATCTTAATTCAGTCTCCAAATATTATCTGTAATCATTCAGTTCATTACTAAGCCACCTCAATTAATTCCATTATTAATTCCATTATTAATTCCATTATTAATTCCATTATTAATTCCATGATCCTTTCATATTCCATATTAATGATCCATAACAAAAACATAATGAAAGTGCCCTGAATTCCTATTGTTATATTCATATATTTTTCTTACATTTTTCACTCACTAGCTCTACTCCCCCATCTCCAAATATTTAAAACAATATGATTGTATTACACATTAATATTAATTTCCCTACAAGAAAAATATATAACCCACCTCCATTTGCATCATTCCCTTGTTTCCAAATTTCTAAGGTTTATGTTTTAAGTTTTACCCAAAAAATAGTTGTATAAATTCAAGCAAAAATATCTTAATTATATATTATTCACAACATAATTATCTTTGTTTCCATTAATGAATTCTCCCTCCATCAAGACCTTCCATCTCCCAATCGAAATACAATCCCTCTAACCTTAAAGTTTCCTTAAAGTCTAAGCTAATTTTAATTAAAGTAGTTGCCATCTTTGCATTGTTAAAAATATTTTTTAAATGTTTTTTTCCTTAAAGATGCTATTGTTGTTATCAAACATATTTCAAGTCCATAAATCTTTCTCCAAATATAAATCCATTTGTAGCTCTGATCTGGGTATAAAAGAAGCAGTTTTTGTAAACGTTAAGTTCTTGCCAAGTTATATAACCAAGTTATGTAAGCATGCTGCAAAATTCCTTACTCCATGATTGCTGTTGCTGTTATCATTCATGTTTCCACTCCATCGTTCTTTCTCCCACTGTAGCTCCAGGTGTAAATTCAAAACAGTCTCTACCAAATAGAATCCAACGTATACAAGCTTATTCTTTTAGCCAGATATTTTACATTGTCTCTGCCGACCTCCTCTAGTCCACAACAATGCCAATGTCATCCTCTCTTCATAAATCTAAGAAAATTACAAAGAGAATTTATCCTTGCAAGACAAACAACCAGGAGATCTACGCATGCGTCACCTGGACTGACGCACCAAGGGAAAGCTCTCCCATGTGAAGAAAAAGAAACAAAAGTTAACCCTTAACTACCCTCTCTAGCTTACTAAAAGTGGACTGAGAGGAGAGTGAACTGAATAAACTGTCGAAAAACTTTACCAGAAGGAGTTAAAAGTTGAAGTAAATAACTCTTTTTGACGCAGTTGGGTGAAGAAGTAAGAACAAAGCGAAGATGGCGTCTGCTGTGGAGCTGGAGGAGAAGATGGACTCGTTGCTTAAAGGTTTTGCTGATATGGGCAAATTGCTCCAAGAGATGAAAAAAGATTTATCAGCACTGGGGACCGGAATGATGGAACTGAAACAACAAACAAAAACTCAAGACCAAAGGATTGGAAAGCTGGAAGCGGGGAAATCTCGCCAGGAAATTCGCATCATAAATCTTGAAGATAGACAGCGTCGTGCTAACATACGCTTGAGAGGCTTCCCCAAAGAATTTGGGGGGGGGGGGCAAACAACTTATTCAAGAGATCCTCCAGTGGTTTATCGAGAACAAAGTTACATGTGAGTTGCAAGAATTTGAAAGAGCGCATTGGGCTTTTGGACCTCGCAAGGGTGATTCAAAAGACATTGTTATCAGATTTGTTTCAGAAAGAAGAGCTGCAGAGATTTTTAAAGAACTCAAACAGATTTTAAATTTACGCTACAAAGCTTTTCCAATACGTGTTTTAAAAGATTTATCTGCCGAGACTCGCAAGATGAGAAATCAGATGAGAGAGGTCTCTTCTCAGCTGTATGAAAATGGGATCAAATTTTCTTGGAGATATCCAGCCACCATTATTGTGTTTAAAGATACCAAATTTTTCCAGGCAAAGTCATTAGAAGAAGGAAGAAAGCTGCTTTTACAATTGGGATTAAATCCAGAGGAAGCAATGCAGACCCAGGCATCGATTGACCAGCCAGATGCAGCAGAACCGTTTCGCGAGTCAGAACAAACCAAAGAGGAGAAGATTGCCGAGCTACAAAGAGAATTGGCCTCACTGCAATCGGAGAAGCGAGATGAGCCGCGTGTCACCAGACAGAAAAAAATAATAATAAACTGAACTGAGTTGCCGTGCTAATATGGTATTAAGTTTTTCAACTAATTAACTTCTTTTTTTCATACTTTTGTACTTCTTGTTAGGGGTTCATGCTAGTTAATAAGGGGAGAGGAGGGAAGGAGGGGGGAATCTTTTATTGTCTTGTAAAATGGGGGAGAAGGGAGGGCTTTCAGAGGGAACGTAGATCTAAGAGTGCCTCTCAGTAACGGAAAGTTTTTTTTCCATTGCCTTCCCCTGCGGGGAGGTCAGG
The DNA here is from genome assembly GCF_031021105.1 of Erythrolamprus reginae. Lineage (NCBI taxonomy): Eukaryota > Metazoa > Chordata > Lepidosauria > Squamata > Dipsadidae > Erythrolamprus > Erythrolamprus reginae. The sequence goes on along the minus strand of NC_091951.1, from coordinate 14,850,103 downwards.
TTAGGGGCACCAGGGTGTGGATTCATTGGGAAAATAAACAATTCTCCGGCAGGCTCTGTTTTGTTGAAAGAGGAAATGCATTTAGTTTACGTAAATGGGTGATTTAGGCCTTCTGTCTCTCAATGTAAATGGTCTTTCATCACAGAAAAAGCGATGCAGAATCATGAAGCTAGCTAAGGACTGTAAAGCAGATATTTTATTCTTTTCAGAGACCCATAAGGGAAGGGAAAAAACAAATAAATTAGTAACAAATATAGAATGGGAAAGAGTTTATCAATCGAATGGATCGAATAAATCAAGAGGGGTAGCAATTTTGGTTCATAGAAGACTGGATTTTCAGTTAAGCAATATTAAGAGAGACAAGGATGGTAGAATGTTATTTATTAAGGGGAAAATAAGAAATAATCTAGTAACTCTAGCGGTTATTTATGCCCCTAACGTAAATGCAAAACAATTTATAATAAATGTAAAACGGAAATTAGATAACTTTGCGGAAGGTATAGTGGTTTTAGCAGGTGATTTTAATTTGGAATTAACAACAGGGAAGGGGGACAAGAAAAAGTTACATTTAAATAAAATTAATATGATGGACCTTCATCAAAATGTAGTTAAAAGAGATACTTTCTATTCTGCAAGACATAATAAATTTAGCTGTATAGATTACATGTTAATTAATAAAACAGATAAGGTTAAGTTGAAAAAAGCAGAAGTGAAAGCCATCTGGCTATCAGATCATGCTCCTATGTTAGCTGTGTTAGAAATAGGGGTTTGTAACAAACAAAGAATCTGGAGGTATAACCCCATTGTCTCTGCAAATGAGGAGAGCAGAACTAAATTACAAAAGGAACTTAACGGATTTTTTAGTATTAATGCAACAGGTGAGATTAAAGAAACAATAGTCTGGGATACACATAAAGCAGTGATGAGGGGTAACTGCATTAGTACGGAAGCTTTCCTTAGGAAATCCTGGAATGTTAAGAGGAATAATCTATTAAAAGAGATAGAATTAATCCAAGAAACCTTAAAAATTACAAGAAACAGAGAATGGAATTTATTATTATCATTTAAGAAAAAGCAATTACAATTACTTGATGAGGAAAATTGGAATAAAATGAAGATGATTATGAAACATAGAATTAGAAGCTGGAACAATAAATCTATGAAGCAAATGGTACATTATTTAAAAAAAAGAAAAGAGAAATCTTTTATCTCTGCTTTAAAAGATAAGGATGGTCTAATAAAACGTAATACTGTAGAAATAGAAAAAATAATGAGAGACTTTTATGGGGAATTATATAAAAAAGAGTATGTTGTTTCACAAACTTCAGAGGTTAAAAAGCAATTAAAGAAAGAAGACAGTCAAATGTTAAATGCAAAAATTACAAGTGAGGAGATATCTAGAGTTATTAAGGGATTGAAACCTGCTAAAGCTCCTGGTCCAGATGGTTTTACAGCTGAATATTATAAAGTGTATATGAATGAATTATTACCGTATATGGAGAAATTGTTTAATAATGTAATGGAAACTTTTGAAACTCCACAGACGTGGAAAATGTCAGAAATTATAACGGTCCCAAAACCAGATCGTGATTTAACGGATCCTAGTTCCTATCGCCCCATTAGCTTGTTAAATCAGGACTACAAGATATTTATGAAAATATTGGCAAATAGGGTGGAGAATATATTACCAAAAATAATTGGAGAAGATCAATATGGATTTGTGAAAGGAAGGAAAATCTTTGAACCAATAAGAAACGTGATTAATGTTCTACATCATGCTACCAGTACCAAAAGGAAATTAAGCATTTTAAAATTAGATGTTTATAAGGCTTTTGATAAAGTTAATCATGAATACCTATTTCAATTATGTAAAGATTTAAATATGGGAAATAAATTTTGTAAAGTTATAGAAACAATATATAAGGATAATGTAGCTCAAATTAGAGTAAACGGCAATAGAACAGAAATGATTAAAATTCAAAATGGAACTAAACAGGGTTGCCCATTATCCCCAATGCTATTTGCATTAGCAATCGAGACCTTAGCAAATAAAATTAGAAATGATAAGGAATGGAGAGGCTATCAAATAGGGGAACTTGAATTGAAATTAAACTTATTTGCAGATGATGCTATAGTAATGTCTGAAACCCCAATTGGAATGATGAAAAAAATAATGATATTACTTCAAGAATTTAAAGATCAATCTGGGCTTAAGGTTAATATAGAAAAATCAGAGACAATATGTTTAAATACTGGCCCCAAAGAGCAAATTGAAATTCAAAAAATCTCAGGATTGAAATTAGGTTGTAAAAAAATGAAATATTTGGGAATTTGGTTATTTAAAAATCCATCAAAAATAACAACGACCAATTATAACCTAATATGGAAAAAAATCCAGAAGCAGATCAAAAATTGGAAGGGTAAAAATTTAGGAAGAATGGCTAAGATAAGGGCCCTTAAGATGATGATAATACCAAAGATGATGTATTTGTTTCAAGTTTTACCGGGCAGTTTTCCTGAGGCAAAATTAAGAGAATGGGATAATAGACTAATCTTTTGGATTGAAGGAGAGAAAAAATCTAGAATAAGGAAGCATTATCAGTATGCACAAGAAAAGGAAGGAGGTTGGGGAAGCCTATCCCTAGTATTATATAGAAATACATTTCAAATCTAAAGGTTAATCGAGCTACAGTTATGGGGGGGAAAGAAATGGGTAGAATTAGAAAGAGAAATTAATAATATAAATAATAAAGAATTATTATTTAAAAGTTGGAATAGAATTGAAACCAGTACCCTAAGTGATTCTTTTAAAGCATGTTTAGAAATATGGCTTAGATGGCAGAGGACAAGTGGAATAAAGATATCCAAGCTATCAACGTTACATGCACTGAATATAGGGGATGAGGCTAATTTAATTAGAATTATTAAAATATTAAATAGTAAAGGGGTAATGAGAATGGAACAGTTATATGAGAAAGATGGAAGAGTTAGTAGAACTAGATTGGAATGGTTGATCGGTAAACAGCAATGGTTGCAGATTAATGCAATATGTATATGTTTAAATAAAAGTGAGAATAAAGAAGCCTTCTTACGAGAAGAAAATAGCTTGGAAAAAATAATAAGGGTAAAGATAAATGAAAGTAAAGGACAAGCCAGTAACATATATAGAATGCTATTGCAGAAGCAAGAAGAAGTAGTTAAAAGTTTAACAAGATGTTGGCAGGAGGACTTACAAATAGACGAAAGAGAAATGGAAGAAATAATAGCAAATATATATAAGATTAAAAACACGAGAGTTAAAGAGATGAGAAGAAAAATCTTACATAAGTGGTATTATACACCTGCACAACTTGCATACTTCCAGGGGAAAGAGAAGGGTAAATGCTGGCATGGATGCCAGAAAAAAGGAATCTTCATGCACATTATCTGGGAATGTACAGAAATACAGAAATTCTGGAAGGTAGTCCAGAATGAAATTAATAAAATGTTAAACATTAATTGGATAATTACAAAAGAAACAGCAATTTTAATTAAATATAGGGAACTAGGAGAATCTAAAGAAATTAAAACTGTAGCATTGGAAAGTGCTCAAGCGGTGATAGTATTAGGATGGAAAGATTCTACAAAATGGACACTACAGAATTGGTACTGGTACATGGTGGATTACATACACTTTGAAATTATGGAAATAAGATTAAATAATTTTGACGAAAATAAACTAGAGAAGCTGATGGTGCGATGGAACAAGGTAAAAGATTATATGTTAAGTAGAATCTGTGATGTAAATACGAAAAATAAACTACAATCACTCTTTTAGTTAAAAATCGTTCAAGATAGAGCCAAGGATCAATAGATAGACAAATAACTTAAAAGTCTTTGAATCCTCCTATAGGGGTGGTGGGGGTGACGGGGTGTGTGTGTTGTTTGGAGATGGGCACATGCACTGTGCACTGTTATATGTTTGTTTTTTGTAAACCTATAAAATCAATAAAATTTATTTTTTTAAAAAAAAGCAAGACAAACAACCAATAAACAACCATTTGTTAATCCCCTATTAGCTTCTTTTACCTATAGTAATGCAAATGGATCGCGATGCAATAGCTCCTTGAAACAAAAAGATGGCAGACCAAATTCAAACCAATACGTCACTTCCTTAAATGTGGAGGGAGATAATTCCAACAAGAAGAAAACAAAACAAAAAAGTCCAAATAGCATCCAAATCGAATCAAAACGAAACCAAGTTCCAAATTTTATACAGCCTTTAAAGCTCTTCCAGACAGAAGAGAGAGTATTAGGCAATTTGCTGAGTTGAAACTATCACTGCATGCCTCCATTACAGAGCAGCCGCCACGATCCCATTTTCGGCTTTTCTTTTCCAATTCTCCAAAAATCACACTAGCACACCGCTAGGTACTTCTTCACTTTGCCTATGCTTTTTTCGCTCCCTTCCCAGATGTTACCGCTCTTCTTTCATCTCCTGCATTGTGTTGCCTTACCGCAATTAATGTCGGTACAGACATTGCTGTCTGGCTGACTTCGCAACACCACTGGTGCGAGACAGGATTGTTAGTCTGATGGGGGTTTGCCGACCCCCCAACCGGACTATTGGCAGTGTCCCCTATGTCACCTCCCCTCCAAGGAGGTGAGGGCTCAGTTCAGAGGAACTGAGACCCTCAGACAGTGGGGATATGGAGCAACCCTCATAGGAGCAAGGGCAGCTCCAGGTTTTCACGGCCATTGACCCCGCCCATCTCAAGAAAAGTATTTTTGTGAAATGTTGCAGATACACCCCATGGAGACACTCTTCTATAATGATTGTCATCCTTCCTGTTAAGACATGTCCAGAAAGAAATGCTGAAGAAGCTGCTTCAATATCCAGGGAGTTGATTTGTGCTAGATGCGGAATGAACACATGGACACATAAGCTGGGTAAAAGGGGTCACTTTATTAACATATTTACAAGAGACCTGCAGAGGTAAATAGATGGGGTGGAATGTCCTAAATACAACACACTTGGGCAATTAATGGGCATAACTCCTTGCCTGGACAGTGCAAGGCTATGTTTATCCTACACCCAGCCATGAAGCCACACCACAAGCATGTGAGAGGCCTTACTCCCATGACCCAGAAACAGAAATGACATAGATGAGCCCCAAGAGCACCCTCTTTCCACCACCCTGGCCATCTTCCAAAAGATGCCCAAGGGAGAACACACAGTTGCTACTGATACCCTTTCTGGCCTGTTTCTGCCACAGCAGGGGGTCAGATCTCTATCTTGGCCCCCTGCTCGTTCCTAAGCCTGCACCAGCTCAGGCAGCCACCTCTGCAGGTCTGCCATAAAGATGTCATTCCCGACATCTGACAAGTGAACCCCATTGTCCCGATAAAGGCCAGGTATATTCACACAAATGTTTGGGTGTCTTATCACTACCCCTCCATCTGCCTCAAACAACTTGCCCACTGCTTTATTGACCCGAATTCTCTGCCTGTCAACCACACTTGGTTTGCTGGCATATCTCCACACTTTCCAGGGAAGGATAAAAAACCACACAAACTGTGTGTTGGGCCATAAGCTCCACAACTCCCGAAGGTCACCAGCAATTTGACAAACCAGTGTCAAGCCCTTCAACAACCCAAGGTCGTTGCCACCGATGTGCAACACCAACTAATTGAGCCCGGCCCTTCCGTGGCTCCAACCTTTCAGTAATGGGAGAAGCCTGTCCCAACGAAGGCCTCTGCATCCTAGCCATTCCACTTTGGCCCATTGACTCAGTGACAGCTGTGTTCCCCAAGGAGAAGTTGCGACTCTTCTTCCAACCCAAAAGACCATGCCATGGCCACAGATCAAGACTGTGGGCAAACAAACGGGCAACTCCCTTTAACTTCGCATGTAGATATGTGAAGCAGTGCCAGGACCTAATAAAGGAGAAAGCAAAAACCGGGTTAGTTACTGGGCAAACATGACATCCCTTCAGGTGTTCTGATGTATTCTTTATATGCAGCAGATCTCCATCTGCCAAAGGATTGTATTTGTTCTGCTGGGAATCCAGGTGATGCTGCTGTTGATGCTGCCCCAATTCAGAAAGAGTGCGTCCCACATTGTCAGGGGTTCCCCTCTATTTCTTGCACTGCTTTTTTGGTGATGGCCCAAAACTGGTATTTAGTCAGGGGTGTCATGTCCTGGTGACAGAACAGATCCCCCTCACTGAGTCCCCTAAACTTTTTGGAACATTGCAGTGCTACCACAGGGCATACCTCCTTATATGATGTACTTGACATGTGCACAAAGGACTCTCTACACCTCTGATCTGTCTTGGAGCACCTTAGATGTAGTGATGCCCTGTCACTGCCTATTGTTAGATCATCTGTTTGGAAAGCCTTGAATTAATTATGCTCCAAAAAACAGTGTGGTGGCTGCTGCGTGAAAAAGGAGCGCTTTATAAGCCGAAGAACAAAGCATCATCCATCACCCACTGATCCCCATTAACTGGTTGATGGATAATGTCTTCCTAAAATCACCCCCCTTTTGTGCTCTATCCCTAGACCAACTAACATACTCCTAATCCTGAAATCACCTGTTGTGTCCTGGAAGCCATTGGCTTTGGAACAGGAAGGCTAAACCCACTAATTTACCTCAAATCACCCAAGCTGACAGCCCTGACCAATATGTATCTATGCAAAATTCAAGTATGTGTTCCACCAGGATGGACCAGGTTTTATCATATCCTTTATTGTTTCTAAAACCCCAAAACTCCTTACCTGCTTTAGCGTACATTTGCCTCGTGCTTGGTGCCATGAACAATCTTACCGCTCTTTTTACCTCTGCCTTGCAAGGTGCCGGGAAACATTGTGTGGCATCTGATCCACCCAAGGAGCCAATTTCCTGAACCTGGCCAACTGCACAAGTACATCAGCCAAAACATTCTCCACCCCAGGGACATGGTGGGCAGTGAATACCATGTTGATACTAAGGCACCTGCTAACAAAATGGTAAACTAGGTGCATCACATGCTCATTCTTAGAGGACAAGGTGTTAATAATAGAAACATAGAAACATAGAAGTCTGACGGCAGAAAAAGACCTCATGGTCCATCTAGTCTGCCCTTATACTATTTTCTGTATTTTATCTTAGGATGGATATATGTTTATCCCAGGCATGTTTAAATTCAGTTACTGTGGATTTATCAACCACATCTGCTGGAAGTTTGTTCCAAGGATCTACTACTCTTTCAGTAAAATAATATTTTCTCATGTTGCTTTTGATCCTTCCCCCAACTAACTGCAGATTGTGTCCCATTGTTCTTGTGTTCACTTTCCTATTAAAAACACTTCCCTCCTGGACCTTATTTAACCCTTTAATGTGCACAAATGCTTGATTGTTCCACCAGAACAGTACCAATCTATTTTTGAACTCCTCTCCCCATATTTCAACTGCTACAACAATGGGGAACAACTCTAGAAATGTTAGGTCCCTGCAAATGTTGCTTCCCAGCCAATTGCTTGGCCATGCTGAATGGCATCAGCTGTTTGCTAACACTAGCACAAAACCACAACCCCCAGCTGCATCAGAGTGCATTTGTAATTCTGTCTCTAAAAGATGCTCCTGCCTCCAAAACGAAACACCATTCTGATGAATCAAACATTTTAGCGAAACCTCGAGGTCCCTCTGCCTCCTGACTAAGCCTAGTCCTATAATATGGTTTTATAAGCCCTTTCATTGCCAAAAAAAATTCTCCTGGCGAAAGCCCTGCCTGGTGCCACTACTTGCATGTGAAGTTCAACAATCCAGTAATCTCCTGCAACTGTTTAAGCGTCACCCTGCTAGCCACTATTGTACCAGCTATCTTTTCCCTTAGTTTGCTCAACCTATCCTGGGGAAGCCTGCATGTTTGTGTCATGGAATCAATTTTGATACCCCAAAAAGTTATAGCAGTGGCGGGACGTCTGTCTTCTCCTCCTCCAGGGAAACTCCTAATTCTGCACATAATGCCCAAAATGTTTCCATTTACGCCTTACATTGAGAGATGTTGGATGGGGGGCTGCAAACATGAAGTCATCCAGGCAATGTACCATGGAGTCTGACTTAGTCCATTGCTTGTGTGCCCATTTCAAGAATGAGCTTGAAGAGCGCACAAGAAATGGAGCAGCCCATTAGAAGGGCTCTGTCAATGTAACAGCTTCCTACAAAACAAAACCCCAATAATTCAAAGTCAGCCAGGTGGACCGGCAGCAGATGAAAGGCCCCTTTGCCGCACTCCCATACCATCCAGACAGCCTCATTGAAAGAGGTATACCTCACAGATGACAAAGTCTCAGGTGTAAAGTCATTTACTGACTCACCCGGTAGAAAGGACAGATGATGAATTAGTCTGAACTCTCCTTTCACTTTCCTGGGTACTACCCCAAGGGGCAAAACTCTAAGCATTTTTAAGGCGGGAGAGAAGAAAGGGCCGAAGTCTGCAGCTGAGCTGGTGGTGGTGCTAACAGCATATTATATATTATATGATTGTGACCTGATTTCTTGCCAGACTAGAGGTATAACAAGCAGAAAGAGGGAGATTGTGATCCCCTTATATAGAGCGCTGATGATACCACAGGAATCCCAGCAACTAATAATGTCCCACAGAGTTGGCCTTCTCCGGGTCCCGTCGACTAAACAATATCGTTTGGCGGGCCCCAGGGGAATAGCCTTCTCTGTGGTGGCCCCGGCCCTCTGGAACCAACTCCCGCCGGAGATTAGAATTGCCCCAACCCTCCCTGTCTTTCGTAAACTACTCAAGACTCATTTATACCGCCAGGCATGGGGAAGTTGAGATATTCCTTCCCCCTAGGCCATTACAAGTTATGCATGGTATGTTTGTGTGTATGTTTGTTTTTTATAAATAAGGGTTTTTAGCTGTTTTATTATTGGATTGTCACATGCTGTTTTTATCATTGTTGTTAGCCGCCCCGAGTCTCCGGAGAGGGGAGGCATACAAATCCAATAAATAAATAATAAATAAATAAATTTGGAATACTGTGTTCAGTTCTGGAGACCTCACCTACAATAAGAATTGAATGGGTCCAAAGATGGGCTACAAGAATGGTGGAAGATCTTAAGCATAAAGCGTATCAGGAAAAACTTAATGAACTCAATCTGTATAGTCTAGAGGACAGAAGGAAAAGGGGGGACATGATCGAAACATTTAAATATGTTAAAGGGTTAAACAAGGTTCAGGAGGGAAGTGTTTTTAATAGGAAAGTGAACACAAGAACAAGGGGACACAATCTGAAGTTAGTTGGGGGAAAGTTCAAAAGCAACGTGAAAAAATATTATTTTACTGAAAGTGTAGTAGATCCTTGGAACAAACTTCCAGTAGACGTGGTTGGTAAATCCACAGTAACTGAATTTACTCATGCCTGGTATAAACATATATCCATCCTAAGATAAAATACAGAAAATAGTATAAGGGCAGACTAAATGGATCATGAGGTCTTTTTCTGCTGTCAATCTTCTATGTTTCTATGTTTCTGTGAATTGAGCCAAGTGAGCTAAACTCCACTGACCTACATGGAAAAGTGTGCTCTCCTTAATCTGGATTTGACTCTTGAGCTGTGTGGAGTCATCAACTGAATTCACAGGTGATGTTCACAGGGAGTTGCATAGATGTTGGGCTACAGAAGGAATCAAATTAAAACTGACATCTCTCTCCTTTGCCTCTTCAAATAAATATTTAAGAAGCAGGGGACTCATCTTTGGTCAGCCATAGAGCCTGTGAAAATACTGAGTGAGATTTTAAAAGTGTAAATTTAAATTTTAAATTTAAACTTAAAATAATAAAATAAAATTCCAGTAGTTGGGAACCTTGTCTTGTGCAAATGTGTGAAATAGGTCATCATGCTAAACCAGAAGATGGCTTATATATTTTGGCATGGTGCAGTGTGCCAATGTAACTCTTTCCTTAATCTAAATTAAGGGTGTTGTGTTAACTCACCAATGCAGTATATTTGCACACCAGATTGAAACCTTGTCTAGGGTCTGCTTTTGGATTCAGGGTCCATGGCTATCCAGCATGAAACCATTCAGAAAATAAGGGATCAGTCTAGTTTGGGATCTTGTTTTATTTATTTATTTTATTTATTTATTTATCGGATTTGTATGCCGCCCCTCTCTGTGAACTCCGTGAATGTTTAGCATCTCAGGTTTTGCTTCCAAGTTCCCCTTTCCCCCAACTTATATTCTATCCCCTGTCTCAACTCCCAGGGCTGATGCACATGTGCAACCCATTGGACTGCTGGTGCTCCAGCATGACATAAGCCTGGCCTTGATAGAGTCAGAGCACATGTGCAGCCCCAGAACATCTGTTTGCAGGGAGAGCAAGCAGTGACTGGGGGACTGGCTCAAAGGCATGATCAGCCAGACATCACTGGCTGTTCAGCAAACCACCAGCAGAGGCTGCTATCAGTATGCATGAACTGGTCCAAACTGGGAGCATTTCACTCCTGCCTTGGAGATTCTATGGTCTAAGCCCTTGCTCAAGTAGGAGACCCTATGTAAGGTCGGGCCTCTCCTCCTTGTTGAAGAAAGTAAAAACTCTTTAAACTTGGCATTTCAAAAGGAACCATACTTGTATTTGCTAATTATTATGCTCATCAGTACCTCAATAGTGCCTATCTTGTTTTTAGTTATTGTATGTCTCCCTACTTTCCCCAGTTTCACCATATCCTGTTCTTTCAATAAAGCATTCAGATCTACGCACACAGGTTTTTTTATTCGTGAATTGGTGGGTTTGGCTGCATGTCGATCTGCACACAGACTAACATGTCATGAGGAAAAAACACCAGATTAGCCACATCTAGTAATTATACTGGACAATTTCTTGCTTGGCCTTTTGTAATGTGTTGAGAGTGGAAATTCCTCTAACTCACATTTATACATTTCTTCTGGTCATAAGATACTCCTTTGTATTCAAATCTGGCCTCAGAATGATAATGTAGCATTTGGGGATGAAGACACAGACCAGCAGACCAGCACTGGAGGCCAAGATGGAGAAGACCTGCACAGCCACCATGTATTTCCCCTTGGTGCTCAGGTAGGTGGGCAGGAAGGAGACCCAGACATTGCAGAAGACCAGCATGCTGAAGGTGATCAGCTTGGCTTCATTAAAGGCTCCAGGGAGATTCCTGGCCAGGAAAGCCACTGTGAAGCAGATGGCAGCCAGGAAGCCCATGTAGCTGAGGGTGATGTAGAACATGAAAACAAATCCTTCATTGCATTGCAGGATGATCTCTCCAGGCTGGGAGTGAAAGTCTGAGTCACGGAATGGGGGAGAAATTCCTAACCAGATGCAGCAGATCATAATTTGAATACTAGAAGAAGAAAGAATGATGTAATTGGCCAAGCTCTTCCCCAACCATCTCTCTACTCTGTTTCCTGGTTTTGTGGCCAGGAAAGCCAGCACCACTGTGATGGTTTTGGCCAAGAGAGAAGAAACAGCAATTGAGAAGATTATGCTGAAAACTGTTTGTTGGAGAAGGCAAGTGGCTTTGCTTGGTTTTCCAATGAAGAGAAAAGGAGACAAGAAGCAAAGCAGGAGGGAGACCAGGAGGATGTAAGAAAGGTTCCGGTTGTTGGCCCTGACAATGGGAGTTTCTCGGTATTTAATGAATATGATAAAAACAAGGCCTGTGGTTAGGAACAAGAATAGGGCAAAAGAGATCAGAATGATCCCCATATGTTCTTCATAAGAAAGGAAGGATATCACTTTGGGGATACATTGGGTTCTGTCTTCATTTGGATATTTTTCATCTGGACACTTGGTGCATTTTTCTGTATCTGAGTAAACCAAAAAAGTAATATTTTTTTAAAAAATCGGAACTTTCACCTTTTAAGAAATACTTTCCTGACACAACTTTTGTTACAAGTAGCAGAAGGAAGGTAAGAAAAATATCATTATCTTAAAAAGAATGTCTTTATTTTTATAGTTTATGAAATTACAAGAAGTCCTGGAAAAAAAGATATTTTTAAAAAAGAAGTCCTGGAACCTGCATGATTTATTTTGTAATTTGCAGAACCTCCATTATTAGAGATAGATAATGCATCAGTTAATCTTTATATACACATTTCCTGGACCCTCCCAGATGGCAATAACAATAACAGTAACAGTAACAGTAACAGTAACAACAACAGTAACAACAACAACAACCGAATTGGAGGTCTTCTAGTCCATCCTCCTGCTTAGGCAGGATATCCTACACTACTTCAGACAGATGGCTATCCAACATCTGCTAAAAAGCTTGGGGCATTCACAATTTCTGGAGGCAAGCTGTTTTGAAATTGAATTAGCTAGGGAAAAAAAGTTAGTTCTGCAAATAATCTGGATTCCAAACTACAAAACACAATCTTCCTCTTCCTGCTTGTTATACCTCTAGCTATACAGCCAAGCATTCTACTTGCTTCCCCTACAATCCCAACAGGATTGTTGTTTCCTGTTTGTTTTCAATACTGCGTGTGGAATTCCTGGACTCTGGTTTATTCTTCATTGATCCCATGGCTGAAGCGTAGAGTGGAGCTACCATGAAAGGGGAGGACAAAGGGTTCACAACTGTTTGTGTTGTTTGTACTGGGACCAGATTACCTCCAGAACCACCTGCTACCGCACGAATCCCAGCAACCGATAAGGTCCCACAGAGTTGGCCTTCTCCAGGTCCCGTCGACTAAACAATGTTGTTTGGTGGGCTCCAGGGTAAGAGCCTTCTCTGTGGCAGCCCCGGCCCTCTGGAACCAACTCCTCCCAAAGATTAGAACTGCCCCCACCCTCCCTGTCTTTCGTAAACTACTCAAAACTCATTTATACCACCAGGCATGGGGGAGTTGAGATAGCTCTTCCCCCTAGGCCATTACAAGTTATGCATGGTATGTTTGTGTGTATGTTTGGTTTTATAATAGGGGTTTTTAGTTGTTTTTTATTATTGGATTGTACATGTTGTGTTTATTATTGTTGTTAGCCGCCCCGAGTCTGCGGAGAGGGGCGGCATACAAATACAATAAATAATAATAATAATAATAATAATAATAATAATAATAATAATAATAATAATAATAATAATTATTATTATTATTATTATTATTATTATTATTATTATTATTATTATTATTATTATTATTATTATTATTATTATTATTATTATTATTATTTTCGTGTGGGGGCTGCCTAGGGGCATTTTGCGAGCTGTGCAGAACCACAAAGGGCGAGGAGAGCCGGAGAAGTTACCCAGCGGGTCTGATGGCTACTGGAGGGTGACTGGGGCATTTGGCAAGAATTGGAGTTCCCACAGAGAGAGAACTTGGGACAATTCAAACCGAGGTAAAGAGACAGAACTCTTACAGTGCTGGTCAGTGGCTGTGGCCGGCATTGAGAAGACCACCTTACTATTGTACTCTGAGACTCAGATATTGGCATTGGACCTTGTTAGAACTAAACCAACCTGGACTATGGCGCCCTCTTGCTGCTGCTCTTCTTTTTCCATAAGAGCTATTCCTAATTTAATGATTTTCCATGCTATTTTGTCTATGTCTTTATATTTTATGTTTACTATTTTTAGCCAATTTTAAGGGGATTATTTTACTAGTGTTTTAATTAATTATATTAATTATATTTATTCTATGAATTATCTTTTAACTACTATTGGGGTTTTTTTATGATGGATGTCTATAACTATTGGAATGAATCAGGTAGATTGAATGGGTATAGATGGGGTGGGAGAGATGGGTGGGGTGGGATTATGGTGTGGATGAGATGAATGAATATGGTATGAATGAAATACTTGGCACACCTGACGCTGGAGAGGCAGGAGGGGAGGGGGCAACTATCTCTGGGGTGACAGAGGGTCAGAATATTCCGGTCTTGCTGTGGAGAGGCAGATATGGCAGAAGCCATGGAGTTAGCCATTCCAAGGGAAAGAGGGATTGTTGCTTAATAATGATCCCTTTTTCCGGCTCCATGAGCTGCGTATTGGTGATGAGTGTAACTCTGGCCCTGGGCTCAGGCAGTTGCTACTCAATGCCAGGTCGGTGGTAAATAAAGCTCTCCTCATCCGGGATTTGATCCTGCATGAGGAGGCCAACCTGGCATGTTTGACTGAAACCTGGCTGGGCCCAGAGGGAGGAGTTCCTCTCTCTGAAATTTGTCCAGCCGGGTTCCAGGTATGGCATCAGCCTTGACCCCATGGAAAGGGGGGAGGAGTGGCTATTATAGCTAGGGAGAGCCTTTGCCTGTGTAGACTCGTTGCTGCAGAGATTGCCGGTTGTGAGTCTCTCCTGGTGAAGTTGGACTTAGGGGTTTAGGTGGGCTTGTTGCTCATGTACCTGCCTCCCAGCTGCGTGTCAACAGCCCTGCCTGTGCTGCTCGAGGAGGCAGCCGGGCTGGCGGTGGGGTTCCCCAGACTTATTGTCTTGGGGGACTTTAACCTACCATCGTTCGGCGAAAACTGTGGGCTAGTGCAGGAGTTCATGGCCACCATGACAGCCATGGACCTGACTCAAGTAGTACAGGGTCCGACTCATGAGGGGGGAGCATGCACCCAACATGGCATTCCTCTCTGAGCAATTGAGTAATGGACTAAGACTAAGGGGCTTAGAATTGTTGCCTTTGTCATGGTCAGACCATTTTCTTTTAAAAAAAAATTATTTGTATTGATTTTTCAAAGACAAACCTTACAAACATAACATAAAATATGAATAGGATCTACTGTTGCTCTGCTCAGGGTAGAAGTATTCATTGTACAAAAAAGAAAAAATAACCTTGTTATTTGATCAAACCAGAAAATATTTAAAAGTATCTCTAACTACACTCTATTATAAAAAAGAATAAAATAAGAAAAATAAAAAATAGAGAAAGATATGAAAGAAAAACACATCTAAAACTATATATGTAAAAAAGAGATTTATAAAAAAATTCAATCTAAAAAAGATAAAGAATCTATAGTAACTAACTGTTATAAAAACACATCTATATTTTACAGATAAGATTATGTAAATATGAATATTGAATATAAAATAATTACCTATAGATAAATATTTGAAATGAATATACAACAATATATATATGCTACTGTATAAAAAGACATTATAATATTAAAACAAGTGCCGAAAAGAGTACGGGAAAGTCGGAGGGAATATTACTTCTTAACTTGAATTTTAATTAAAGAAAATATAACCTTCTGTTGGCTCATTCCAGAAGGCATCTCTTTATATTGGCAAACATGTAAAATAAAATTGGAGAGTGTTGACAAAGCAAGAGCTTTTTATGAACAATCTGGTCTTTTTAGGTCAGACCAATTTTACAAAGAAACCAGAGCACGAGAAGAGGATCAAGGGGCAACTTCCAAGGAAAGGGAGGAGGTTCAAGGTACCACGAAAAAACAACCTCAAATACAACAAGAAATTGGTGTTAAGTAACAGACTTCCAGAACCCAAAGAAGTTAAAAAATACTTCAAGTAGACATGCACTCAGATTTAAAGATTTTTTCGGTAAATGTAAACAGAGTAAATAATTCAAGAAAAAGAAAACAAATCTTTTCCAAACTTAAAAAACAAAGAGCACAAAAGAGTACAAGAAGTTCATATTAAAAATTCAAATAGATCTTCATTATACAATCCAAAATTAGGCAATATTTTTACTAGTTTGGCTGATCAAAATAGAAGAGGTATAGCAGTTTATATTGATGAAATGATTGAGACCAAACAACTTTATAACGATGAAGAGGGCAGAATTTTAATTTTGCAAGTAAATTTGGAAACTGGACCTCTCGTCATTATATCGATCTATGCACCAGATGAAAATCAAAAATCATTTTATGAGAAATTACATGAAAAAATAATTGAACTATCTACTGAAAATATAATTACAATAGGAGATTTTAATGCTATATCTAATAGTTAAATGGACTACACAGGTAAAAAGAAAGAAAACAAAAAGAAAACAAGAAAAAGAAAACAACATTCTGGAAAATGAGTTCAGAATTATTTTTCAACACCACCCTTCAACAAAACAGTACACTTTTTATTCAAACCCTCATAAAATTTAGACCAGAATAGATATGGCTTGGATATCTACCCATATCTCTGAATATATCTTGAATATTGAATTAGAAACAAACAACTGGGCTGACCATAATCCATTGGTGATTTACTGGAAAGGTCAGACCATTTTCTATTGCGGCTTGATTTCCTGGCTCCAATTCTTCCGCACAGGGAGGCGGAACAGACTAGGTGGTTCTGCCCCAGATGCCTGATGGACCCAGAGGGCTTTCACAGGGTGCTTGGGGTTATTGCAGATGCACTCGTCCACAGTTCGGCAGAGTCTCTTGCTGAGGCCTGGGACAAGGCTGCAGTGGAGGCTCTTGACCAGATTGCGCCATTGCGACCTCTCCATGGCACTGGTTCAACAAGGAGTTCCGGCAGTTGAAATGCCGGAAGGGACATATAGATAAGCGATGGAGGAAGAGTAAGTCCGAATCCGATTGAACACTTGTAAGAGCTCATATTTAGACTTACTAAGTTCAGCATCAGCGGAATCTCACCTGGCTGCTCCGTTTAGGGTGACCCGCTCCCTTCTTAACCAGGGGGGAGTTGGGGAGCCCTTGAAGAGTAGTGCCGAGGACTTTAACATATTTTTCACTGATAAAGTCACTCAGATCCGGGCAGACCTCGACTCCTATTGGATAACAGAGTCGACTGACAATGAGTCAATCGAGGTGACTGGGGCCCATACTTGTCCATCTGTCTGGGAAGAGTTTGATTTGGTGACTGGTTAACTGGACAAGGCAATTGGAGCTGTGAGTTCCGTCACCTGTTTACTGGATCCGTGTCCCTCCTGGCTAGTTTCGACCAGTAGGGAGGTGACACGGAGCTGGGTCCCGGAAATTGTCAATGTTTCTTTGGGGAGGGGGTCCTTTCTGGCTCCTTATAAGGAGGCACTTGTGCACCCCCTCCTCAAGAAGCCTTCCCTGGACCCAGCCATTCTTAACAACTTTCGTCCAGTCTCCAACCTTCCCTTTATGGGGAAGGTTGTTGAGAAGGTGGTGGCACTCCAGCGGTCCTTGGAAGAAGCCGATTATCTAGGCCCTCGGCAGTTTGGATTCAGGCCCGGCTACAGCATGGAAACTGCTTTGGTCGCATTGATGGATGATCTCTGGCGGGCCCGGGACAGGGGTTTATCCTCTGTCCTGGTGCTTCTTGATTTCTCAGCGGCTTTTGATACCATCAAGTTTCAAGTTTCAAGTTTTATTGGATTTATATGCTGCCCCTCTCCGAAAACTCGACCATGGTATCCTTCTACGACGGCTCGAGAGGCTGGGAGTGGGAGGCACTGTCCTTCAATGGTAATCCTCCTACCTCCCTGGTCGGTCGCAGTCGTGCAGAATGCAGCTGCGACAGCAATCGTGGGCTTCCCTAGGTATTCCCATGTTTCACCAAAACTCCGCAGTCTGCATTGGTTGCCGATCAGTTTTTGATCACAATTCAAATGTTGGATATGGCCTATAAAGCCCTTCGTCGCATTGGACCAGAATATCTCTGGGACCGGCTTCTGCCGCACGAATCCCAGTAACCAGTTAGGTCCCACAGAGTTGGCCTTCTCCGTGTCCCATTGACTAAACAATGTCAACTGGTGGGACCCAGGGGAAGAAGCTTCTCTGTGGCAGCTGCAACCCTCTGGAATCAACTCCCCCCGGAGATTAGCATTGCCCCCACCCTCCTTGCCTTTTGTAAACTTCTTAACACCCACCTCTGCCATCAGACATGGGGGAATTGAGACATCTTTCCCAGGCCTATATAATTTGTGTATGATATGTTGTGTGTATGTTTTTTAATTATGGGTTTTTTAGTTTTTAAATATTTGTATTTTACATTGTGTTCAGCTATTGCTGTGAGCCACCCCAAGTCTACGGAAAGGGGCGGCATACAAATGTAATAAATAAATAAATAATAAATAAATAAATATTGCCTGGTCACATTGTTCATCCATTTTGAGACTGACAGAAATCACTAGCCCATAATCCTTCTCTTCTGAAGTTTTTGCTAACACAGAACTGCCAATATAATACTCAGATTGAGGATTCCTTTTCCCCAAGTGCATTATTTTACATTTGGAATCATTAAACTGCAGTTTCCATTGCTTTGATCACTTATCTAGTAAAGCTAAATCGTTTGCCATATTGCGACTCCAGGAATATCAACCCTATTGCATATTTTAGAGTCATTGGCAAATAGGCAAACCTTTTTTTATTATTATTATTATTATTATT
Organism: Erythrolamprus reginae; assembly: GCF_031021105.1. NCBI lineage: Eukaryota > Metazoa > Chordata > Lepidosauria > Squamata > Dipsadidae > Erythrolamprus > Erythrolamprus reginae. Next base: position 14,831,815 of record NC_091951.1, on the reverse strand, counting down.
ATTATTATTATTATTATTATTATTATTATCATCATCATTATTATTATTATTATTATTATTATTATTATTATTATTATTATTAATTAGATTTGTATGCCGCCCCTCTCTGTAGACTCGGGATGGCATACAAACCTTCCTGACCAAACCTTTCCCTGTGTCACTCACAAAAACATTAAAAAGAATAGGACCCGGACCAGACCCTTGTAACCAGTCTCTGCTCAGAATTAAATCTCAGCAGATTAAAGTTAGCCTATTGTCCCCAACAATCTAGGTCCTCATATTACCAATCTCAAAAGGATGGAAAGCTGAATCAACTTTCAACTGGTGATAATTAAACTTTCAAACTGGTGGCAAAAAAACAAACAAACAATTGAACTCCAATCTAACTTTGAAATGCCGGAAGAGACATATAGATAAGCGATGGAGGAAGAGTAAGTCCGAATCCGATTGAACACTTGTAAGAGTATTCATGGCAGTGTTTCAGATGAATCCAATTCCATAAGGCCTGCCCTTTTCCTTGCTTTCCCCCACCTTCATAGATAGAGATGGTCCCCTCAGGACAAGGAATACAGTCATAGCAGCAAGCAGGTTCTCCTTCTCGCTTCCGCTTGACAAATCCAGGATGACAACTTTCTACACATTGGGACTGAGGCAGAGACTAAGCAGAAAAATAAGAAAAATAAGAAATGCCAAAGAAAATATATTGGGAGAGAAGCAGATAGTTCTACTCCAAACTTGATTGCATACAATTTGAGCAATAGAGTGGTCAATGCTTAGAATACATTACCTGACTCTGTAGTTTATTTCCCAAATCCTCAAAACTTTAACCTTAGATGGTCTACCTTTGACCTCACCCCATTCCTAAGAGGTCTGTAAGGGTGAGTGCATAAGAACACTAGCATTCCTGTCCTAACATCCCCATATATGGGGTGCCTCAGGGTTCAGTCCTCTCCCCCCTGCTATTTAATATCTACATGAAACCGCTGGGTGAGGTCATCCAAGGGCAAGGGGTGAGGTATGATCAGGATGCTGATGATACCCAGTTATACATCTCCACCCCATGTCCAATCAGCAAAGCAGTGGGAGTGATGTGCCGGTGCCTGGAGGCTGTTGGGGTCTGGATGGGTGTCAAAAAGCTCTAACTCAGCCCCGAAAAGATGAAGTAGCTGTGGGTTTTGCCTCCTAAAGACAATTCCATCTGTCCATCTATCACCCTGGGGGGGAGATTATTGCCCCCCCCCTTGCAGAGGGTCCACAACATGGGCGTCCTCCTCGATCCAAAGCTAACATTGGAACATCATCTTTTGGCTGTGGCGAGAAGGGCATTTGCACAGGTTTGTCTGGTGCACCAGTTGCAGCCCTATTTGACAGGGAATCATTGCTCACAGATGCTCATGCCCTCATCACCTCGAGGTTTGACTATTGCAATGCTCTCTACATGGGGCTACCTTTGAAAAGTGTTCGGAAACTTTAGATCGGGCAGAATGTGGCCGCCAGAACTATTGTGTGGTTACCTAGCTACACCCACATCTCTCCAACTCTCCGTGGCTTGCATTGGCTGCCGATCAGTTTCCAGTAACAATTCAAAGTGTTAGTAATGACCTATAAAGCCCTACATGGCATCGGACCAGAATACCTCTGGGACCGTCTTCTGCTGCACGAATCCCAGTGGCCGATAAGGTCCCACAGAGTTAGCCTTCTCCGGGTCCTGTCAACTAAACAATGTCGTCTGGCATTAAATGATGGGATTATAAATGCTTTCTTTTAAATATTAGATTTGTTACATTGTCACATTGTTAATAATAATAATAATAATAATAATAATAATAATAATAATTATTATTATTATTATTATTATTATTATTATTATTATCATCATTATTATTACTATTATGTCAATACAACACAGCAAACAAGATCACTATGCTGGATTTCGTATTTACATGAAACTGCTGGGTGAGATCATCCAAGGGCTTGGGGTGAGGTATCATCAGTACGCTAATGATACCAAGCTGTACATTTCCACCCCATGTCCAGTCAGCAAAGCAGTGGAAGTGATGTGCTGGTGCCTGGAGGCTGTTAGGGTCTAGATGGGTGGCAACAGATTCAAACTCAACCCTGATAAGACAGAGTGGCTGTGGGTTTTGCCTCCCAAGGATTTCCCCATCACCCTGGGGGGAATTATTGACCCTCCCATAGATGGTCCACAACTTGGGCATCCTCCTCAATCCACAGCTATCATTAGAGAACCATCTTTCAGCTGTGGCAAGAAGGGCATTTGCCCAGGTTCTCCTGGTGCACCAATTGCGGCCCTATTTGGACTGGGAGTCATTGCTCACAGTCACTCATGCCCTCACCACCTCGAGGTTCGACTACTGTAATGCTCCCTACATGGGGCTACATTTGAAGAGTGTTCAAAAACTTCAGATCGTGCAAAATGCAGCTGTAAGAGCAATCATAGGCTTCCCTAGGTATGCCCATGTCACACCATCACTCCACAGTCTGCATTGGTTGCCGATCAGTTTCGGGTCACAATTCAAAGTGTTGGTTATGATCTATAAAGCCCTTCATGGCATCAGGCCAGAATATCTCCGAGACCACCTTCTGCCGCACGAATCCCAGTGACCAGTTAGATCCCACAGAGTTGGCCTTCTCCGGGTCCAGTTGATGAAACAATGTCCTCTGGTGGGTCCCATGGAAAGAGCCTTCTCTGTGGCACCCCCTGGAGATTAGAATTGCCCCCACCCTCCTTGCCTTTCGCAAACTCCTTAAAACCCACCTCTGCCGTCAGGCATGGAAGAATTGAGACATCTCTCCCAGGCCTATATAGTTTTATGTAGAGTATCCTTGTGTTGTATGTTCTTTTAAATATTAGATTTGTTCTCTGTACATTGTTTTATTGTTGTTGTGAGCTGCCCCGAGTCTGTGGAGAGGGGTGGCATGCAAATCTAATAAATAATAATAATAATAATAATAATAATAATAATAATAATAATAATATTTGACCCACCTTGTTGGGCAAATTTAACCATGAAAGAGCAATGTCATTAATAATAATTCTTTGTCTTTCAATACTCCCCAGTTTCCTTTTCATCGCATCCCCCTCAGGTGAAATCACCATGAACTCGATGTCCATATCTGCAACCATTTCTTTGTTATGTTCCATGTAAATACTCCAGTGGGAAAGATTGTAGAATTCATTCTTCTCCAGAAAGGGATGGAACTAGAATGGAAACGTCCAGGAATTTTAAAAGCAGAAAAACCAGTCCACTTGGTATTTTCATGTATGACAGAAATGGCTTATGCCCAACATTTCCTAGTCATACCATAAATAATTAAAATGATCTAACACAAATAGATTTAACAGAAGATAATGTAGAAAAGGCACTACACAAACTTCAACAATCTCTATCCATTGGACCTGATCGACTATATGCATACTTCTTAAAGAAGTTCTCTACTGCCACAACTTAACCTCCAAGCATAATCTTTGAAATATCTTTCAGAACCAGCTCCCTACCCTACCTATGGTCACTAGGTGCAGTCATCCCCATTTTCAAGCTGAGAGGGGCCTCAGTTTAGTTGAAAATTACAGACCAATCTCATTATGCTGCATCACCTCCAAAATCATGGAATCAATCATAAACCAATATAGGAGCCTCCACTTAGAAAAAAAAATCTACCCCCTAATAAATAGTTTGGTTTAAAAAAAAACCCTTATCCTTTAATCTACAACTTCTACATTACAAAAACATATGAACTGCACATCTTGATCAGGGCAAAGCCATAGATGCAATTTACATAGACTTCTGTAAAGCTTTTGATTCAGTAGTACATGACAAGCTACTTCTAATGGCATCTCTGGACCCCTACATAATTGGATATCTGCGTTCCTATCTGACAACAAGTGGTCAAAATATGGAATGTCCTATCAAGTCCTGCACGTGTTAATAGCAGAGTCCACCAACGCAGCTTTCTAGGACCAAAACGTTTTATACTTTATATAAATGACCTCTGTGATCATATTATAAGCAACTGTGTTCTCTTTGCCAATGATGTAAAACTATTTACCACCATTAACAATGCTGCTACCTTTCAAAAAGACCTTGTGTCAGAACGGTCAAACTGACAAGTTCAAATCTCAATCAATGAATTCTTTGACTTACACATTGGCAAAAAGAATTAAAAGACAAAATACAAGCTAACTGGGCTTGACCTTGTAAGTGACCCTCACTCTGTCAATGACCTCGGAGTACTCTTATCTAATCCCACTGTAACAACATTGCCAAAATGGCATTAAGAGTTGTAAACCTAATTTTACATAGCTTCTTCTCCTGTAATATTGCACTACTAACTAGAGTATACAAAATATTTGCTTGATCAATTCTTGAATGCAGCTCATTTGTCTGAAACCCACACTGCATATCGGACATCAATACAATTGAGCATGTCCAGAGATATTTCATGAGAAGAGTCCTTCACTCCACTACTTGCAACAAAATACCTTGTACCACCAGACAAGGAATTTTGGGCTCAGACAACTTAGAACTACACCACCTTCAGTATGATCTAAGGGTAGTTCACAAAATCATCTGTCAAAATCTGTCAATGACTAACAGATTAACAGAGTTGGAAGGGACCTTGCAGGTCATCTAGTCCAACCCCCTGCCCAAGCAGGAGATCCTACATTTGCCTCTACCTAGGATCAAACTCACAACCTCCTGATTGTGAGTCAAGAGCTCCACCTCTAGGCCACAGCAGCTGGAGTGCTTCAGTTTCAACCAGAACAACAGACAAGGACACATCTGATACACACTTAAAGTAAACCATTCAAAATTAGATTGAAGAAAATATCACTTCAGCAACAGAGTGGTCAATGCCTGGAATGCACTACCTGACTGTGTTTTCATCCCCAAAACCCAATAATTTTACTCTTAGACTGTCCAATGTTGACCTCACCCCATTCCTAAGAGTTATGTAAGAGGTGTGCATAAGTGCACCAACATGGCTACCATCCCTGTCCTAATGTTCCCTCTTATTTATATCCATTTTATATTTTCAATTTTATTTATTGATTGATTGATTGATTTCTAAGCTTCCCAACTCCTTACGAACTCTGTACAAATCATGTTTATGCTTATATATGTTATCTAATATGTACTTGACATAAAGGAAAGAAGGAAAGAAGGAAGGAAAGAAGGAAGGAAGGAAGGAAGGAAGGAAGGAAGGAAGGAAGGTGAGGCAAGGAAGAGATCATGTTATATAGAAACAAGCCACCAAAAGTTAGAGATTACCAACTGGGCTGTCTATAGACCCATCTTTTCCAGCTTCCTTGCAAAACTGACAAACTACATGCAGCAAGAAATTCCTGAGAACAATAAGATTGGAAAGTTTTTTTTCCTATCTTGTACTAAATACAATATATGTAATCCTGTACTAAAAAGGATGAACTCTGATCTTGTCAAAGCAGTCACATAGGTTGACATGTTGCAAACATTATTATACAATTAAAATATTATAATGAGCTAACATTTATTCAGATAATTTGAAATGGACCTTTATTTATTAATTTATTATTTATTACTTAGATTTGTATGCCGCCCCTCTCCGAAGACTCGGGGCGGCTCACAGCACGTGGAAACAAATCATAAATAATCTAACAAATTTAAAATTTAAAGATTTAAAAAGACCCCATATACTAACAGACATACACTCAAGCATCCCATATATAAATTAAACATGCCCAGGGGAAGATGTTTCAGTTCCCCCATGCCTGACGGCAAAGGTGGGTTTTAAGGAGTTTATGGAAGGCAGGAAGAGTAGGGGCAGTTCTAATCTCTGGGGGGAGTTGGTTCCAGAGGGCCGGTGCCGCCACAGAGAAGGCTCTTCCCCTGGGGCCCGCCAACCGACATTGTTTAGTTGACGGGACCCGGAGAAGGCCCACTCTGTGGGACCTAATCGGTCGCTGGGATTCGTGCGGCAGAAGGCGGTCTCGGAGATATTCTCGTCCAATGCCATGAAGGGCTTTAAAGGTCATAACCAACACTTTGAATTGTGACCGGAAACTGATCGGCAACCAATGCAGACTGCGGAGTGATGGTGAAACATGGGCATACCTAGGTAGGCCCATGACTGCTCTCGCAGCTGCATTCTGCACGATCTGAAGTTTCCGAACACTTTTCAAAGGTAGCCCCTTTGTCCTAAGGATCTATTTTTGCTGAACAGTCTCTTTCAAATTCATAAAAGTAAAATTCTATAGTGCTCATCACAAACCCTGCATACAGGAATATTATTAAAAGTGCAATTGTCCTTTTAAAATTAGGAGGTTTTAATATCAAAATATATCTGGTATATGCCCCTAAGCAAATAATTGGGCAAATCTGTTGGCCTTTTGTAGCACAAAGAGGTTAATATGATTTCCCCCCTTTCTCTAATGGATTCCTTCTCCAGAGGAATCTGGTTAATTGGATCCTTGTTGGGACTCTATACCTGCCATGGCTGCAGCCTTGGAGCCTCCAATGTTTCTTGGGCCTCCTTCCTTCTCCAGGATCTGGACGAATATGCAGCCTTCAAGATGTGGGCCAGAGTCATAAAGATAAGGTAAACAGAGTCACTGTTTTCAACCAATATCCCATTGAGATCATGCTTTGTCTCCACTGGAGATTTTTGGGTGCATCGTTTCCGGCCTTTGACAGAAAAAAAATTCTTTAAAAAAGAGCACTGAAAATTCTTCTCTTCATACTGGGAGTCTACAAAAGAAAAGGGTTCAAAGGCACCATATTTTGGGCTTCTTTTTTGCATAAATTCAAAGCTCCAAATACTATGGATGTATTTGTGATATCCACCATACCCAATTTTATAGTTTCCCAAACTTGTGGTGATCCAGATTTTCTCTCTGATGGGTCCTGACAAAATGTCAAGTGTTAGATGAAAAATATGAAATGTATTTGAAATGATAATGTGTTCTGTAAAGTGAACAAAGACATTGACTTGTTTCCACTGAGAAAAGCTTGAATCCCTGAAGGGTTCTAAAGATCCACTCATTGAGAATTGTTGTGATATAACGACACAAATTCCATTCCTGACAAGCAAATGAGGAAAAGTCCTGAGGAAATTTTCTCCCTCCTCTGTGTCTGGAGCAAGGAGGCCAATCAAAGTCTATCTGAAATGTAGGAGCACTCGGACAATTGCTGAATACCGAAACCCTCCGTTGAGGAGCATCCGGTGGAAAAAAGGGAATTTACTTTTATCACTCAGAGTTTCTGAAACCACTGTATGACTGATCTGGAAAAGCAATGAAGAAGTAAACTCCAAAATATGAGTCTTTAATAAATCCAACTTTGTTTTGGTAAACATATTAGAATAGTTTGTTCATTGACCATTGTTTAAAATATTAAACACAAATATTAAGAAGACAATATAAAATTGGAAGATGAGAAACAAATTAAGTAAAAATATAACAATCAAAATTCAAATCATATTTCTCGATCACCAATACAATATAATGTATTTATTTTATTTATTTATTATTTATATTTATATGCCACCTATTCCAATAGGAATCAGTTAGACTCACACGTGCAGATGTTAACTGAAGTATATTGTTCCAATAAAGGACCATTTAATTTTAGAATATTGTTACATCATTCTCTGCTTCTATATTTCAGATTCTTTGTGCAGCCATCTTTTTAGTTTCTTCTCCAGTTGTGCAAGAGATAGGGAGATGTATTCCCTATGTAATTTTTCAGTTGTATAAGCCAAGAAATATTAAGTTAAAATTTTGTCTGTTCCAAGAGACACAATTTCGGTAGCCTGTAATTTCCATAGCTTTCATTTTCCACTAATAATTACCAGTAATGATGTTAATTGATATGAAATTTAGGGCTTAGACAACTTAGAATTATGCTGCCTTCAATCTGACCCTAGTGTTGCACATAAAATTATCTGCTACAATGTCCACCTGTCAATGACTACTACAGCTTCAACCACAATAGTGCAGAAGCACACAATAGATGCAAACTTAATGTAAACTGTAATGATTGCCAAAAAATTGAGTTCAGCAGTGGAGCTGTCAATGCCTGAAATACATTTCCTGACTCTGAATTTTGTTCCCCAAACCCCCCAAAATTTAACCTTAGAATGTCTACCATTGACCTCACCCCATTACTAAAAGGTTTGTAATGTGCATGCATAAGCACACCAGCATGCCTACCATCCCTGTCCTAATGTCCCCATGTATTAGTAACCATCTCATGTACTCATAACTATGTTTATACATGTTATGTATTCACAATCATGTTTATACTTTGTCTGTAATCCTATATACATTTGACAAATAAAGAAAAATTAAAAAAATATATTGTTCTGTCGAGCTCTCTGGTAGAATCCTCCCGAAAATGCACAGATACAATTTTAGACACACACACGTTTGACAATTCAAAACAATGTTCTTTATACCGAAAATGAAAATAAACGGAGCACTCTTTTTGTATAGCAAAGAGCACTCGTCTCCAAACAAACTGGTAATTTGTACAAGTCCCTTATCAGTTCTGTGATACTTAGCTTGCAGCTGTGAGGCAATACACAGTACTTCTTCTTTCACAAAGTGAAACACACTTTGCTCAGGTTTAGTTTCAAACTGGGGAAAAATCAGCACACAAAGGTCAAAGTCAGCAAAGCAGGCACGAAACACAACGGTCAGATAATCCTCCACAATGGCCAAACCCACAGGCTGCTATTTATAGCAGCCTCACTAATTACCACAGCCCCACCCAACCACAGGTGGCCTCATTTTCTTTGATAATAATCTCTCAGTTGTGCTGACTATGCATCACTCTCTGCATGCATGGCTGTATCATTAATTCTTGTTCCGAATCCAAAGAGGAGCTACATAATTGATCTCCTTCTGAGCTGTCTGCCACACTCTCCTCCTCCCTGTCACTCATGTCTTCTTCGTCAGAGGAGCCTTCATCAGCAGATTCCACCGGGAGCAAAACAGGCCTGCAGCATGTGGATGTCTCCCCCACATCCCCAATCCTTGGGGCAGGAGCTGGGCCAGAGCTAACCACAACAATATATATATGTCACATGTTTTTTTGCTGAATTTGAAAATTAAGGGAGACTAGGATAGATCTATTTCGGCCTTATTTTGGCCTCATCAGCTAGCCATACCCACTGGGACTTGAACCTGCAACATTTGCCTTGTAAGGCAGAGAATTATCCTCTAGGCTACAATATCCAATCCCTTCAGCTCTGCACCAGGGAAGGGTTACATATTTTTGTGTTGAATCACCCTGGTGTATTGAAGGAACATCAGAGCTCCTTATTTGCCTCTCGGCCCAACCCATGTTGCATGTTGTATGTGTTGCATGTTTTTTTGCTGAATTTGAAAATTAATGGAGACTAGGATAGATCTATTTCGGCCTTATTTTGGCCTCATCAGCTAGCCATACCCACTGGGATTTGAACCTGCAACCGTTGCCTTGTAAGGCAGAGAATTATCCTCTAGGCTACAGTATCCAATCCCTTCAGCTCTGCACCAGGGAAGGGTTACATATTTTTGTGTCGAATATACACACACACACATATATATTCATCTATTCCGGTATCATCCCCTCCCTTTTATATTCACACAAATGCATTCTAGACAGTTTTCATCATTGTCCTCTATTTCAGTAAAGATGTAGATATTTCTTATATATATTGTAACTCCTCCTCCTCTTTTGTTTTGTTTGTTTCTTTTAAATAATTTAAATCTTCTAGCTGTGTATTCCATTTAAGGGTTTCATCCCACTAAGTTTCCGTAATGGCAACAAGATTGTATCTGCCCTCATTTACTTGAATTTTTAAGTCACCCTATTCTTCATACCCTCGGTGTTAGTGTAGAGACATTTTTAATTGACTATATATTTTCTACATAACCCATTTTGTACCTGAGCTCCCCTACTTCCTTACTGTCTGTTTTATTGATACACCTGGTACAGCATACCCTATGAAAAGCTTGATTTTCCTTGACAGCAAGGAAATACATGTTCCCATCCTAATGTGCATCCTAGTTCCCAGCTTACAATGGACATAGTGAAAAGCAACTCTTGAATTCCATTGAGAAGATATGGATGGAACTATCCTGCACCCACTGCCACCCCACTCACTTTACTATATAAAGAAACACACACACAAACCTGTGGGACTTTGTAGGTTTCTACTAATGTGGACATCTGGGTGGAAATCTCCCTGTCAGCTGCATCAAGAAGAGCCAAAATGTTATCCTCCCTTCCACAGCTGTAGTTGGGAACATTGGCTTTTCCAGTAGAGAGCATGTCTAACAAGACTTCTGAAGTACCAAGAGTTCTCAAATAGTTGTCATGGATATTGTAGCCAAGTGTGAGATTGCACAGGAGCTGAATATACTTATTGCTCTCTTGAATGGTGAAAATAAAGCATTCTATTCCTTTGGAAGTATAAGATTCACTAGTGTAAAAGAATACTTTGGTTAATGCAAGCATCATCAAAAGCAGTAATAAAAAACTTTTTTCCAATTTCATCTTCTTTGGGTATAATTTTTTTTTCTCCACCTTAAGATGAAACATATGTAAATAACAAAACACAATACGAATATCAAACCAGATACAAATGCCAAATTTCCATATCATTAGTGTGCTTTAAGGAGTTTCTTTAATTTCTATCTTCTCCCTCCCCTCCCATAACTCCACCTCTCCAGCATTATAGGTAGTACTAAATTCTAAAAACAAAAAAAAGAGACAAAACCCCCAAATATATCTTCAATATCTAACATTCTATAAATCCCATATTCATCATTATTTATGTATAACGGGAAAGAGAAAAGGAAAGAAAAAAAGAAAAAAATCTCCCTCAGTCCAATATTTAGCTAATTCCCTAATAGAAATAGTTTTCCCATATAAAATAATATAAGAACATGAACTATCTTATATTTGTGTTACATTAGCAACTAGTGCTGCCACCATTTCTTTTTTTTCCATCTGGCTATCTACCCACTATTTTTCAATCTTTTACCTTTTTTGGGAAAAGGAGAAAAGAATATTCATATACTTAAATATTTTTAACTTCCATCCAATCACAAAATTTTCCTCAAATTCTATAATATTCTGAATCTTCTTTAAGTCTTAAAGTAAGTCTATTTGTCTCAGCACAGTCCATAATCTTCCTTATTATTTCTCTTTCTGTTGGTATCCTATTTAATTTCCAATTTTGTGTGTAGACAATTCTATCCACCATTACTATATGCACAATTAAATACATTTATTCTCTATTGAAATTATCTGGTAAAATTCCCAACCCAAAATGTCTCTGGTTTTAATTCAATAGTCCTTTTCAATATCTTCTCAATCCAGTGCTGGATTTCTTTCCAAAATCTTTTCTGCTTCTGTACAAGTCCACCACATATGATAGAATGAACCAGGTACCCAACCATATTTCCAACATTTCAGTGAACTGTTCTTAAACATTTTTGCTAATCTCCCTGGTGATGTGTGCCATCTATAAAACATCTTATACATATTTTTAAAATGCTGTTGACACTGTCATTTTACAACTTCTCTCCCATAATTGCTGCCACATATCTATATCTAGTCTTCGGAGAGGGGCGGCATACAAATCCAAATAATAAATAAATAAATAAATAATAAATAAATAAATATATCTATTGTATGACTCATATTCCTCATCCACTTAGTCATTGTATCTTTAACTTTTCTAGAATCTAATTCAATTGTTAACAGATAACTATAAAAAATTTTAATCAAGTTTTCATCTGGACAAAATATAATTTTATCCAATTTTGCTTTTTGAGAATTAATACCTTTTGTTTTCAGATCTTGTTTAATTCTTCTATTGAACGTAGCTTTTTTTCTGTCCTATTATATCATTATACCTTACAATATTATTCCAATCAGTTCTACTGGGGTGAGTCAAACTTCTATTGGTAAGATCCAAAAAGGTATTTTAATATAATGCTTACTCCTCAATTTTTCCAAATAGCAAACAATGAGTTCCGTATACTATGTCTCTGGAAGTACTCATGTATTTTTTGTTTTCCACACCACACAAATGTGTGCCAACCTATCTGTAACTCATGTTCTTCTAACGTCATAAGTCTTTTATTTCTCAATTTCATCTTCTTTATGAATACATAATTATTGAGTCTGAAGCCAATACAGCTAATAGTCACCCATCAACATTTAATATTTGTGAAAGTTGAGAAAATGGAAAGCAGATAAAAATTACAAATACTCTATTAATTTTCATCAGCACAATATGGAGAATGCAAAAAGAAAAATCATTTTTAAAGCACAACCATAAAAGAAAGAAGTTATTTTATAATTGACCCAATAAAGCTGTTCTTAAATCAAGTCATTTTCTATTTCTATAATAACCATGACTTGAATATCAATGAGCAGTTATAAAAATATGGAAATGAGCTGGTCAAGGGTTAACTACAATGATCCCTACTTTAAATAAAAGACATTAGTCAAATCATAAATTCAAGATTGGACTTGGAGAGGAAAATAATATGGACTTATTTCAGGTATTTTTTTTACTGTTCCATCTTTTTAATTGTGTCTCTTCCCCTAAATAAGAGAAAAGAAGAAACCCACAGAAGTCTGATCAATCAACAAAAGAAATCAGTTTCTGTAATATAGGAGTAAGCAGAATGAGGAGAAATGAATGAAAGTGTTAGAACTGCAGATAGAAGGAATGCAATTTCATCACAGTGAATAACTTACAAGTAAGACTGACTTAAAGGAAGCTGGTTGAAATACAACATTCTCTGGTTTAGTGTTACTGCACTGGTGACTATATCGATGAGATGGTCTCCTGGCCTGTAGTAGCTCCATGGTCTTTCTCTATCCAGGTGCACCATATTCAGAGGGCACTTCATTCTAAGCTTTTGAGAGATTGTCTGGGACGTGAATAGCATCGAAAACAGAATCAGAAAGTCCATAATTCATGAAGTTGAATCAATTGACTGTTTCCAAAGAAGAGTTAGTCTTGTCTCCTCAATCTTGTGCAAACCATTCAGCACGAGTAGAGGCTTATATCTTTTTCTGATGCAAGATCCATTCTATGTTGTTTCAATCTGACATTGTATCAAAGGCAGTCACTGGAAAAGTGGTAGTAATAATTATCTCAAAGGTTGGGAGTTGTAATAATTACATGAGTGATAATTTGTCCTGTGGGCCTCTTCCAGGGCTCCATGTACAGAGGGGCAGCTGGAGAAAAGGATTTTTTTTAATGGGAATTTTTTTTATTTTTTTCTCACCAAACACAGTACAATGTAAAGTATCAACAACATCAAATTGCTTAAATACATCAATAATTCAATTTTAAAAGTTATGGTATACAAATCTAATGCTACCTCCTTTGTTTTTGACATCTGGATAATAAATAGCTGCTCAGATTTCTTAAGTTATATTAATATGCTATTCGCTAAAATATCTTTTAAGCTGAACCAAATTTTAAATGCCCCAAGTTAATTAGGCTGTAATATTTCAATTTTCTCCATATCTCCTCCATTTCAATTTTCATATATATTTATTAACCTTTTTTATTATTAAGTGCCCATTAAAAGGATTTTTTAAAATAAAAAATAAAGTAAAATAGAATAAAATAAATAAAAACACCAGCACCTTCCAATATACAAATCAAGGGGAGAAAGACCGATTAAAACCTCAAAAATTCACCAAATTAGCCATATTGTAAAAACCTAATTAATAATAATTCCTTTATATAGAAATCATAAACAATGTATAGATATTAGAAACATAGAATTTAAGAAGAAAAGAGGGGGGAAATGAAAATAAAGAGGAAAGTATATACAAAAAGAAAAAAAAGGAGAATGAGAAAAGTACTCCTAAAAATAGGGGGGGAAGAAAAAAAGCAAACCAAAAAGAGAAGAGGGGAGAGGAAGAAAAATAAATCTTTCCTCCTCCCCTCACCAACTTCCCAAAATAGTTCAGCATAACACCATCAAAAGTTACCAAACCTTAAAGTTCATCCGTAAACCCCTAAACTCCTCCATCCCAATCTAAATCATTAAACAATAATTCTAATTAAAAAAGAAAAAAAAAACATTGATCCAAACCTTCCTAATGTCTATATCGTGTTAAATAATCACATCCTACTCTACTTTTATCATTGTGTATTCCATGGAATTTTCATGCCCTATCTCCAACTATATCGTTGCAACCCCAGCGGAATCCTCATACCCCACTCTAATCATATCACTGAGAACCTCCTACCCTATTCCTTAATAACAACAACAAACAAACAAAAAATTAAAAAGGAGAGGAAAGAAGAAAAAGAAACCCCTATTGACCCATTGGAATCAAATTCTAAGTATATTTGCTGCATACCCAGCAAAATCTTCATGCCCTACTCTAATTTTATTGCTGCAAACCCAATGGAATCATCATGCCCTAATCTAAGTGTATTGATCCCAATAGATAAAAGAAGAATTTCCCCTTCTTAGAAACATAGAAACATAGAAGACTGACGGCAGAAAAAGACCTCATGATCCATCTAGTCTGCCCTTATACTATTTTCTGTATTTTATCTTAGGATGGATATATGTTTATCCCAGGCATGTTTAAATTCAGTTACTGTGGATTTATCAACCACATCTGCTGGAAGTTTGTTCCAAGGATCTACTACTCTTTCACTAAAATAATATTTTCTCATGTTGCTTTTGATCCTTCCCCCAACTAACTGCAGATTGTGTCCCCTTGTTCTTGTGTTCACTTTCCTATTAAAAACACTTCCCTCCTGGACCTTATTTAACCCTTTAATGTGCACAAATGCTTGATTGTTCCACCAGAACAGTACCAATCTATTTTTGAACTCCTCTCCCCATATTTCAACTGCTACAACAATGGGGAACAACTCTAGAAATGTTAGGTCCCTGCAAATGTTGCTTCCCAGCCAATTGCTTGGCTATGCTGAATGGCACCAGCTGTTTGTTAACACTACCACAAAACCACAACCCCCAGCTTCATCAGAGTGCATTTGTAATTCTGTCTCTAAAAGACGCTCCTGCCTCCAAAATGAAACACCATTGTGATGACTCAAAAATTTTAGCCAGGAAATTTTAGGAATAGGATAGGAGGTTCTCAGTGATATGGTTAGAGTGGGGTATGACTCAAAAATAAGCCCTTTCATTACCAAAAATTTCTCCTGGCGAAACCCCTGCCTGGTAACACTACTCTGCATGTGAAGTTCAACAATCCAGCAATCTCCTCAGCTACCTTTTCCCTTAGTTTGCTCAACCTATCCTAGGGAAGCCTGCATGTTTGTGACATGGAGTCAATTTTGATACCCCAAAAAGTTATAGCAGTGGCGGGACGTCTGTCTTCTCCTCCTCCAGGGGAACTCCTAAGTCTGCACATAAAACCTTAAAACCCACCCCTGCCGTCAGGCATGGGGGAATTGAGATCCTCTTTCCCCCTAGGCCTTTACAATTCTATGCATTGTATGTATGTATGTATGTTTGGTTTTTATATTAATGGGTTTTTTAATCGTTTTTAGTATTTGATTACTATTGTACACTATTTTATTGTTACTGTTAGCCGCTCCAAGTCTCCGGAGAGGGGCGGCATACAAATCAAATCAAATAAATAAATAAATAAATAAATAAATAAATAAATAAATAAATAAATAAATAAATAAATAAATAAATAAATAAATAAATAAATAAATAAATAAATAAATAAATAAATAAATAAATAAATAAATAAATAAATAAATAAATAAATAAATAAATAAATAAATAAATAAATAAATAAATAAATAAATAAATAAATAAATAAATAAATAAGTGAATGAATAAATAAATAAATAAGTGAATGAATGAATGAATGAATGAATCAATCAATCAATCAATCCATCCCAGAATGTTTCCATTAATGCCTTACATTGAGAGCTGTTGGGTGGGGGGGCTGCAAACATAAAGTCATCCAGGTAATGTACCAAGGAGCCTAACTTAGTCCATTGCTTGTGTGCCCATTTCAAGAATGAGCTTGAAGAGTGCACAAGAAATGGAGCAGCCCATTATAAGGGCTCTGTCAATGTAACAGCTTCCTTCAAAACAAAACCCCAATAATTCAAAGTCATGCAGGTGGACCGGCAGCAGATGAAAGGCCCCTTTGCCGCACTCCCATACCATCCAGACAGCCTCATTGAAAGAGGTATACCTCACAGATGACAAAGACTCAGGTGTAAAGTCATTTACTGACTCACCCGGTAGAAAGGACAGATGATGAATTAGCCTGAACTCTCCTTTCACTTTCTTGGGTACTACCCCAAGGGGCAAAACTCTAAGTGTTTTTAAGGCGGGAGAGAAGAAAGGGCCGAAGTCTGCTGCTGAACTGGTGGTGGTGCTAATAGCATGTTATATATGATATGATTGTGACCTGATTTCTTGCCAGACTAGAGGTATAACAAGCAGGAAGAGGGAGATTGTGATCCCCTTATATAGAGCGCTGAAGAGACCACATTTGGAATACTGTGTTCAGTTCTGGAGACCTCAGTTACAAAAAGATATTGAAAAAATTGAACAGATCCAAAGATGGGCTACAACAATGGTGGAAGGTCTTAAGCATAAAACGTATCAGGAAAGACTTAATAAACTCAATCTGTGTAGTCTGGAGGACAGAAGGAAAAGGGGGGACATGAGCGAAACATTTAAATATGTTAAAGGATTAAATAAGGTCCAGGAGGGAAGTGTTTTTAACAGGAAAGTGAACACAAGAACAAGGGGACACAATCTGAAGTTAGTTGGGGGAAAGATCAAAAGCTATGTGAAAAAATATTATTTTACTGAAAGAGTAGTAGATCCTTGGAACAAACTTCCAGCAGATGTGGTTGGTAAATCCACAGTAACTGAATTTAAACATGCCTGGGATAAACATATATCCATCCTAAGTTAAAATACAGAAAATACTATCATGAGGTCTTTTTCTGCCATCAGTCTTCTATGTTTCAATGTTTCTATGAATTGAGCCAAGTGAGTTAAACTCCACTGACCTACATGGAAAGGTGTGCTCTCCTTAACCTGGATTTGACTCTTGAGCTGTGTGGAGTCATCAACTGAATTCACAGGTGATGTTCACAGGGAGTTGCATAGATGTTGGGCTACAGAAGGAATCAAATTAAAACTCTCATCTCTCTCCCTTGCCTCTTCAAAGAAATATTTAAGAAGCAGGGGACTCATCTTTGGTCGGTCATAGAGCCTGTGAAAATACTGAGTGAGATTTTAAAACTGTAACTCTTCCCTTAATCTAAATTAAGGGTGTTGTGTAAACTCACCAATGCAGTATATTTGCACACCAGATTGAAACCTTGTCTAGGGTCTGCTTTTGGATTCAGGGTCCATGGCTATCCAGCATGAAACCATTCAGAAAATAAGGGATCAGTCTAGTTTGGGATCTTGTTTTATTTATTTATTTTATTTATTTATTTATCGGATTTGTATGCCGCCCCTCTCTGTGAACTCCGTGAATGTTTAGCATCTCAGGTTTTGCTTCCAAGTTCCCCTTTCCCCCAACTTATATTCTATCCCCTGTCTCAACTCCCAGGGCTGATGCACATGTGCAACCCATTGGACTGCTGGTGCTCCAGCATGACATAAGCCTGGCCTTGATAGAGTCAGAGCACATGTGCAGCCCCAGAACATCTGTTTGCAGGGAGAGCAAGCAGTGACTGGGGGACTGGCTCAAAGGCATGATCAGCCAGACATCACTGGCTGTTCAGCAAACCACCAGCAGAGGCTGCTATCAGTATGCATGAACTGGTCCAAACTGGGAGCATTTCACTCCTGCCTTGGAGATTCTATGGTCTAAGCCCTTGCTCAAGTAGGAGACCCTATGTAAGGTCGGGCCTCTCCTCCTTGTTGAAGAAAGTAAAAACTCTTTAAACTTGGCATTTCAAAAGGAACCATACTTGTATTTGCTAATTGTTATGCTTATCAGTACCTCAATAGTGCCTATCTTGTTTTTAGTTATTGTATGTCTCCCTACTTTCCCCAGTTTCACCATATCCTGTTCTTTCAATAAAGCATTCAGATCTACGCACACAGGTTTTTTTATTCGTGAATTGGTGGGTTTGGCTGCATGTCGATCTGCACACAGACTAACATGTCACGAGGAAAAAACACCAGATTAGCCACATCTAGTAATTATACTGGACAATTTCTTGCTTGGCCTTTTGTAATGTGTTGAGAGTGGAAATTCCTCTAACTCACATTTATACATTTCTTCTGGTCATAAGATACTCCTTTGTATTCAAATCTGGCCTCAGAATGATAATGTAGCACTTGGGGATGAAGACACAGACCAGCAGACCAGCACTGGAGGCCAAGATGGAGAAGACCTGCACAGCCACCATGTATTTCCCTTTGGTGCTCAGGTAGGTGGGCAGGAAGGAGACCCAGACATTGCAGAAGACCAGCATGCTGAAGGTGATCAGCTTGGCTTCATTAAAGGCTCCAGGGAGATTCCTGGCCAGGAAAGCCACTGTGAAGCAGATGGCAGCCAGGAAGCCCATGTAGCTGAGGGTGACGTAGAACATGAAAACAAATCCTTCATTGCATTGCAGGATGATCTCTCCAGGCTGGGAGTGAAAGTCTGAGTCACGGAATGGGGGAGAAATTCCTAACCAGATGCAGCAGATCATAATTTGGATACTAGAACAAGAAAGAATGATGTAATTGGCCAAGCTCTTCCCCAACCATCTCTCTACTCTGTTTCCTGGTTTTGTGGCCAGGAAAGCCAGCACCACTGTGATGGTTTTGGCCAAGAGAGAAGAAACAGCAACTGAGAAGATTATGATGAAAACTGTTTGTCGGAGAAGACAAGTGGCTTTCCTTGGTTGACCAATGAAGAGAAAAGGAGACAAGAAGCAAAGCAGGAGGGAGACCAGGAGGATGTAAGAAAGGTTCCGGTTGTTGGCCCTGACAATGGGAGTTTCTCGGTATTTAATGAATATGATAAAAACAAGGCCTGTGGTTAGGAACAAGAATAGGGCAAAAGAGATCAGAATGATCCCCATATGTTCTTCATAAGAAAGGAAGGATATCACTTTGGGGATACATTGGATTCTGTCTTCATTTGGATATTTTTCATCTGGACACTTGGTGCATTTTTCTGTATCTGAGTAAACCAAAAAAGTAATATTTTTTTTAAAAATCGGAACTTTCACCTTTTTAGAAATACTTCCCTGACACAACTTTTGTTACAAGTAGCGGAAAGAAGGTATAAAAAATATCATTATCTTAAAAAGAATGTCTTTATTTTTATAGTTTATGAAATTACAAGAAGTCCTGGAAATAAAGATATTTTAAAAAAAGAAGTCCTGGAACCTGCTTGATTTATTTTGTAATTTGCAGAACGTCCATTATTAGTAATAGATAATGACTTCAGTTAATCTTTCTATACACATTTCCTGGACCCTCCCAGATGGCACTAGTAACATATGGTTGTTGAGAAGGTGGTGGCGCTCCAGCTCCAGCGGTCCTTGGAAGAAGCCCTCGGCAGTCTGGATTCAGGCCCAGCTACAGCACGGAAAGTGCTTTGGTCGCATTGATGGATGATCTCTGGCGGGCCCGGGACAGGAGTTTATCCTCTGTCCTGGTGCTTCTCGATTTCTCAGCGGCTTTTGATACCATTAAGTTTCAAGTTTCAAGTTTTATTGGATTTATATGCTGCCCCTCTCCGAAAACTCGACCATGGTATCCTTCTACGACGGTTCGAGAGGCTGGGAGTGGGAGGCACTGTCCTTCAATGGTAATCCTCCTACCTCCCTGGTCGGTCGCAGTCGTGCAGAATGCAGCTGCGAGAGCAATCATGGGCTTCCCTAGGTATGCCCATGTTTCACCAAAACTCCGCAGTCTGCATTGGTTGCCGATCAGTTTTTGATCACAATTCAAATGTTGGATATGACCTATAAAGCCCTTCGTGGAATTGGACCAGAATATCTCTGGGACCGGCTTCTGCCGCACGAATCCCAGTAACCAGTTAGGTCCCACAGAGTTGGCCTTCTCCGTGTCCCGTTAACTAAACAATGTCAACTGGTGGGACCCAGGGGAAGAAGCTTCTCTGTGGCGGCTGCAACCCTCTGGAATCAACTCCCCCCGGAGATTAGCATTGCCCCCACCCTCCTTGCCTTTTGTAAACTTCTTAACACCCACCTCGGCCATCAGACATGGGGGAATTGAGACATCTTCCCCAGGCCTATATAATTTGTGTATGATATGTTGTGTGTATGTTTTTTAATTATGGGTTTTTTAGTTTTTAAATATTATATTTGTATTTTACATTCTGTTCAGCTATTGCTGTGAGCCATCCCAAGTCTACGGAGAGGGGCGGCATACAAATGTAATAAATAAATAAATAATAAATAAATAAATACTGCCTGGTCACATTGTTCATCCATTTTGAGACTGACAGAAATCACTAGCCCATAATCCTCCTCTTCTGAAGTTTTTGCTAACACAGAAATGCCAATATAATACTCAGATTGAGGATTCCTTTTCCCCAAGTGCATTATTTTACATTTGGAATCATTAAACTGCAGTTTCCATTGCTTTGATCACTTATCTAGTAAAGCTAAATCGTTTGCCATATTGCGCCTCCAGGAATATCAACCCTATTGCATATTTTAGAGTCATTGGCAAATAGGCAAACCTATTATTATTATTATTATTATTATTATTATTATTATTATTATTATTATTATTATTATTATTATTATTATTTATTAGATTTGTATGCCGCCCCTCTCTGTAGATT
Organism: Erythrolamprus reginae; assembly: GCF_031021105.1. Taxonomy (NCBI): domain Eukaryota; kingdom Metazoa; phylum Chordata; class Lepidosauria; order Squamata; family Dipsadidae; genus Erythrolamprus; species Erythrolamprus reginae. The sequence goes on along the minus strand of NC_091951.1, from coordinate 14,810,996 downwards.
CCGGATGGCATACAAACCTTCCTTACCAAACCTTCCCCTGTGTCACTCACAAAACATTAAAAAGAATAGGACCCGGACCAGATCCTTGTGGCACACTGCTTGTAACCAGTCTCTGCTCAGAATTAAATCTCAGCAGATTAAAGTTAGCCTATTGTCCCCAACAATCTGGGTCCTCATATTACCAATCTCGAAAGGATGGAAAGCTGAATCAACTTTCAACTGGTGATAATTAAACTTTCAAACTGGTGGCAAAAAAACAAACAAACAATTGAACTCCAATCTAACTTTGAAATGCCGGAAGATACATATAGATAAGCGATGGAGGAAGAGTAAATCCAAATCCGATTGAACACTTGTAAGAGTGTTCATGGGAGTGTTTCAGATGAATCCTTGTGGCACACTGCTTGTAACCAGTCTCTGCTCAGAATTAAATCTCAGCAGATTAAAGTTAGCCTATTGTCCCCAACAATCTGGGTCCTCATATTACCAATCTCGAAAGGATGGAAAGCTGAATCAACTTCAAACTGGTGATAATTAAACTTTCAAACTGGTGGCAAAAAAACAAACAAACAATTGAACTCCAATCTAACTTTGAAATGCCGGAAGAGACATATAGATAAGCGATGGAGGAAGAGTAAGTCCAAATCCGATTGAACACTTGTAAGAGTGTTCATGGCAGTGTTTCAGATGAATCCACTTCCATAAGGCCTGCCCTTTTCCTTGCTTTCCCCCACCTTCATAGATAGAGATGGTCCCCTCAGGACAAGGAATACAGTCATAGCAGCAAGCAGGTTCTCCTTCTCGCTTCCGCTTGACAAATCCAGGATGACAACTTTCTACACATTGGGACTGAGGCAGAGACTAAGCAGAAAAAGAAGAAAAAGAAGAAATGCCAAAGAAAATATATTTGGAGAGAAGCAGATAGTTCCACTCCAAACTTGATTGCATACAATTTGAGCACAGCAATAGAGTGGTCAATGCTTAGAATACATTACCTGACTCTGTAGTTTATTTCCCAAATCCTCAAAACTTTAACCTTAGATGGTCTACCTTTGACCTCACCCCATTCCTAAGAGGTCTGTAAGGTGAGTGCATAAGAATACTAGCATTCCTGTCCTAACATCCCCATATATGGGGTGCCTCAGGGTTCAGTCATCTCCCCCCTGCAATTTAATATCTACATGAAACTGCTGGGTGAGGTCATCCAAGGGCAAGGGGTGAGGTATCATCAGTATGCTGATGATACCCAGTTATACATCTCCACCCCATGTCCAGTCAGCGAAGCAGTGGGAGTGATGTGCCGGTGTCTGGAGGCTGTTGGGGTCTCTATGGGTGTCAAAAAGCTCAAACTCAGCCCCGAAAAGGTGGAGTAGCTGTGGGTTTTACCTCCTAAAGACAATTCCATCTGTCCATCTATCACCCTGGTGTGGGAATTATTGCCCCCCCTCGCCGAGGGTCCACAACATGGGCATCCTCCTCGATCCACAGCTAACATTGGAACATCATCTTTTGGATGTGGCGAGAAGGGCATTTGCACAAGTTTGTCTCGTGCACCAGTTGCAGCCCTATTTGACAGGGAGTCATTGCTCACAGATGCTCATGCCCTCATGCCCTCGAGGTTCGACTATTGCAATGCTCTCTACATGGGGCTACCTTTGAAAAATGTTCAGAAACTTTAGATCGGGCAGAATGCGGCCGCCAGAACTATTGTGCGGTTACCTAGCTTCACCCACATCTCTCCAACTCTCTGTGGCTTGCATTGGCTGCTAATGAGTTTCCAATAACAATTCAAAGTGTTAGTAATGACCTATAAAGCCCTACATGGCATCGGACCAGAATACCTCCGGGACTGTCTTCTGCCGCAAGAATCCCAGTGGCCGATAAGTTCCCACAGAGTTAGCCTTCTCCGGGTCCCGTCAACTAAACAATGTCATCTGGCATTAAATGATGGGATTATAAATGCTTTCTTTTAAATATTAGATTTGTTACATTGTCACATTGTTGTTATTATTATTATTATTATTAATAATAATAATAATAATAATAATAATAATAATAATTACTACTACTACTACTACTACTACTACTACTACTACTACTACTACTATGTCAATACAACACAGCAAATAATATCACTGTGCTGGATTTTGTATTTACATGAAACCGCTGGGTGAGATCATCCAAGGGCATGGGGTGAGGTATCATCAGTACGCTGATGATACCAAGCTGTACATTTCCACCCCATGTCCAGTCAGCAAAGCAGTGGAAGTGATGTGTCGGTGCCTGGAGGCTGTTAGGGTCTGGATGGGTGTCAACAGTTTCAAACCCAACCCTGATAAGACGGAGTGGCTGTGGGTTTTGCCTCCCAAGGATTCCCCCATCACCCTGGAGGGGAATTATTGACCCCCTCAGAGAGGGTCCACAACTTGGGCGTCCTCCTCATCCACAGCTAACATTAGAGAACCATCTTTCAGCTGTGGGAAGAAGGGCATTTGCCCAGGTTCGCCTGCTGCACCAGTTGTGGCCCTATCTGCATCGGGAGTCATTGCTCACAGTCACTCATGCCCTCACCACCTCGAGGTTCGACTACTGTAACGCTCTCTACATGGGGCTACCATTGAAGAGTGTTCAGAAACTTCAGATCATGCAAAATGCAGCTGCGAGAGCAATCATGGGCTTCCCTAGGTATGCCCATGTCACACCAACACTCCACAGTATGCATTGGTTGCCGATTAGTTTCGGATCACAATTCAAAATGTTGGTTATGACCTATAAAGCCCTTCATGGCATCAGGCCAGAATATCTCCGAGACCACCTTCTGCTGCACGAATCCCAGCGACCAGTTAGGTCCCACAGAGTTGGCCTTCTCCGGGTCCAGTTGACGAAACAATGTCCTCTGGTGGGACCCATGGAAAGAGCCTTCTCTGTGGTGGCCCCGACCCTCTGGAACCAGCTCCCCCTGGAGATTAGGATTGCCCCCACCCTCCTTGCCTTTCGCAAACTCCTTAAAACCCACCTCTGCCATCAGGCATGGGAGAATTGTGACATCTCCCCCAGGCCTATATAGTTTTATGTAGAGTATCCTTTTGTTGTATGTTCTTTTAAATAATGGGTTTTTAGATTTTTAAATATTAGATTTGTTCTCTGTACATTGTTTTATTGTTGTTGTGAGCTGCCCCGAGTCTGCGGAGAGGGGCCGCATACAAATATAATTAATAATAATAATAATAATAATAATAATAATAATAATAATAATAATAATAATAATAATAATATTTGACCCACCTTGTTGGGCAAATTTAACCATGAAAGAGCAATATTGTTAATAATAATTCTTTGTCTTTCAATACTCCCCAGTTTCCTTTTCATCGCCTCCCCCTCAGGTGAAATCACCATGAACTCGATGTCCATATCTGCAACCATTTCTTTGTTATGTTCCATGTAAATATTCCAGTGGGAAAGATTGTAGAATTCATTCTTCTCCAGAAAGGGATGGAACTAGAATGGAAACATCCAAGAATTTTAAAGGCAGAAAAACCAGTCCACCTGGTATTTTCATGTATGATAGAAATGGCTTATGTCCAACATTTCCTAGTCGTACCACAAATAATTAAAATGATCTATCACAAATAGATTTAACAGAAGATAATGTAGAAAAGGCACTACACAAACTTCAACAATCTCTATCCATTGGACCTGATTGACTATGTGCATACTTCTTAAAAAGGTTCTCTACTGCCACAGCTGAACCTCCAAGCATAATCTGTGAAATATCTTTCAGAACCAGCTCCGGACCCTACCTATGGTTACTAGGTGCAGTCATCCCCATCTTCAAGCTGAGGGGGGCCTCAGTTTAGTTGAAAATTACAGACCAATCTCATTATGTTGCATCACCTCCAAAATCATGGAATCAATCATAAACCAATATAGTACCCTCCACTTACAAAAAAAAATCTACCCTCTAACAAACAATTTGGTTTCAGAAAAAAATTATCCTTTAATCTACAACTTCTACATTACAAAAACATATGAACTGCACATCTTGATCAGGGCAAAGCCAAAAATGCGATTTACATAGACTTCTGTAAAGCTTTTGATTCCGTGCTACATGACAAGCTACTTCTAAAAGTAAAATCTTATGGCATCTCTGGACCCCTACATATTTGGATATCTGCGTTCCTATCTGACAACGTGGTCAAAATATGGAATGTCCTATCAAGTCCTGCCCCTGTTTATAGCAGAAGTCCCCCAAGGCAGCTTTCTACGACCAAAATTTTTTATACTTTATATAAATGACCTCTGTGATCATATTATAAGCAACTGTGTTCTCTTTGCCAATGATGTAAAACTATTTACCATTATTAACAATGCTGCTACCCTTCAAAAAGACCCTGACCTTGTGTCAGAATGGTCAAACTGCCAAGTTCAAATCTCAATCAACGAATGCTTTGACTTACACATTGGCAAAAAGAATTAAAAGATAAAATACAAGCTAACTGGGCACGACCTTGTAAGTGACCCTCACTCTGTCAATGACCTCGGAGTACTCTTATCTAATGATGTAAGTGCTAAATCCCACTGTAACAACATCATCAAAATGGTATTAAGAGTTGTAAACCTAATTTTACATTGCTTCTTCTCCTGTAATATTGCACTACTAACTAGAGTATACAAAATATTTGCTTGATCAATTCTTGAATGCAGCTCATTTGTCTGAAACCCACACTGCATATCAGACATCAATACAATTGAGCATGTCCAGAGATATTTCATGAGAAGAGTCCTCCACTCCACTACTTGCAACAAAATACCTTGTGCCACCAGACATGGAATTTTGGGCTTAGACCACTGTTTCCCAACCTTGGCAACTTGAAGATATTTGGACTTCAACTCCCAGAATATCTTCAAGTTGCCAAGGTTGGGAAACACTGGCTTAGACAACATAATAATAATAATAATAATAATAATAATAATAATAATAATAATAATAATAATAATTGTTGTGTCCAGAGGACAGTTAGGCATTGTACCCGCCCCATAGTCCTTGGCTGGGAAAATGCTAGGATGTGATTGGTTGCCAGCCCGGCATATATATAGCTGCCGGGCACGGCCATGTTGTCTTTTTCTGAATCCTGAAACCGTTACTTGTTGAATAAAAGAGTTGTTACTCACCCACGAGTGCAGTCCTTCATTCCGCTAAGGACTTAACATTTGGCGATGAGGAAACGGACACCAAAGAAAAGGTAACCAGGATTTCCCTCAGCCATCTTTTTACGGCACCACACCAAGCCAGGCAATAACCAAGGGAAAACCCGATTCTTCCCAACACCCACGTTGTTGCCGCACTGGCCCCCGAGCTCACCAACGGCTCGGTAGCCTAGGGAATCCCCCTGTTTTCGCCCCGAGCCTCTCAGCTGTTTGGCGGCCGAAGAATCCTCGCCCGTTGGGCCGCCCACGCTACTGCTGCACCGCCGGGCTCCTCGGCGACTAAGGAACACTCGCTTGCCGCCCGCGCTGCTACCGCGCTGCCGCCGAGCTCAGCTGTTCGGCGGCCGAAGAAATCGGGCCACCCACGTTGCCGTTGCGCCGCCAGGCTCCACAGTGCTTTTTGTGGCCCGTATTGCTGTCGCGCTGCCGCCGAGCTCAGCTGTTCGGTGGCTGAAGAAATCGGGCTGCCCACGCGCCGCCCGGCTCCGCAGTGCCTTTTGCGTGTTGCTGCCGTGCTGCCGCCGAGCTCAGCTGTTCGGCGGCCGAAGACATCGGGCCGCCCACGTTGCCGCTGCGCCACAGGGCCCCGCAAAACCTCTTGCCGCCGTGCTGCTGGCGGCCGAAGAAATTCTTCAACCGCTCACATTGCCGCCAGAGGGAAATCCCCTCACGCTACTGCTGCCGCGCTGCCGCGGGGCTCAGCTACTCCGCAGCCACCAAAACCAACCCCCACGCTGCCACAGCGCCACCAGGTGGCCGGCCAGTAAAAAACAAGAAAAAAATAAAATAAAATAAAATAAAATAGTTAAATAATAAACAACAACAACACCACCGAGTCCACCTGCTGGGCGGCCACAGGAATCTCTGACAGCCAAACAACCACCAGGCCTTAATTGTACCAACCAAAGACCTTCATCACCACTATGGCGAGCCACGGTGCATTTCCTGCTTCTTTTGATCCATTTGACCCCGGTAACGACACCTGGGAAAGTTTCCTCGACCGTTTTGAATGCTACCTCAAAGCGCAAGATCTTACTGAACTGTCAGAAGCCCGCCGTACGGCATGCTTTTTGAATGCCTGTGGCAAAACCATGTTCCGCATGGCACGTGCACTTGTAGCACCACAGATGGTCTATGAGGTTCCATGGGACGAGTTGATGGACAAACTTAAAAAACATTATGCTCCTGCTCCATCCTTCATTTCATGCCGTTTTCATTTCCGCCTTCGCATCCAGGCAGAGGGGGAGTCAATCACTCAATACGTGGCTGCCCTCCGGGATGCAGCGCGGGACTGTGATTTCGAAAATCTGGAACGTTCCCTATTGGAACAGCCGGTTTGCGGGGTGCGAGACCTTCAGCTGCAGCGCCGCCTCCTAGCCCACTCCAAACTCACCCTAGCCATAGCCATTGATGACCCCTGTGCCGCGGAGACGTCTTTTCACTCGTCCGCTGACATCCAACGCTGTATTCCAGAGACAGCGAAATCTCCTCCACAACCGAGCATTCACGCGACAACCTGTTCTACGGACAACACCAACCAAGGTGAAACAGTCACTTGACTTCGTACCACCACCAACCGCCGTCGCACACCAACCCATGGAACCAACCAGAGGACCACACCGACACCACGGCCATCTTACCCACCGTGCCCCAGCTGCGGAGATCCACACCCTCGCTCATCCTGCCAATTTCGCATGGCAACCTGTTACAGCTGCGGAAGAATGGGTCACCTAGCAAGAGTCTGCCGTTCGACTCCCAACCAACCCGCCAACCGGGCCACACCGTCACGCAACATAAACCAACGCCTGCCAGAACGCCGTGGTGACTGCTTCGCCACAAAACCTGATCGAGAGCTATTTGATGGGGAAGAAGAAGTATTTTTAGCAGCTGGAGGTGGGACCAAAAAAATCTCTTTGGTTGTAACTATTGAGGGGTCACCCCTAGAAATGGAGGTAGACACCGGGTCTGCCAGAAGTTTAGTTTCCTGGGACACATTTTCGCACCTTGTTGCAGACCCATCCCAAGCCAAATTGGGCCCAACAAGTGTAAAACTGAGGGACTATCAGGGAAACCTAATTCCAACCAAGGGGGAGGGGAAATTTCATGTTAAAAAAGGGGCATATTCTGGAATCCTCCCATTAATAATTGTAGCTAATCCCCTACCATCTCTCTTAGGGCGGGACTGGTTTACCAAACTAGGGTTGTCTGTCTCGGGAATTCACTCAGTGACCCCTGATGAATATTCTTGTATATTTGATGAGTTTTCTGATGTATTTAGCAACACTTTGGGTTGTTATGTGGGAACACCAATATCCCTTAACTTAGACCCCAAAGTGGCCCCCATTAGACTAAAACCCAGACGAGTTCCTTTTGCACTCAGAAAAAGAGTAGATGTAGAGTTGGACAAACTCATCCAGCAGGGGGTTCTAGAGGCCATTGATTATTCCAAATGGGAAACACTGCTGGTAATTCCTGTCAAACCTGACGGGTCTCTCCGCCTATGTGGAGACTATAAGGCGACACTCAGTCACCCCCTAAGCTCCAACCCCTATCCGGTACCGGTGGTACAGCACTTGCTTCATTCCCTCGGCCAGGGGTCAATTTTTGCAAAGTTGGATATGGCGCAAGCGTACCGACAAATCCCGGTGGACGATGCCACTGTGGAGGCCCAAACTCTGGTCACCCACCGAGGCGCTTTCCGTTGTCGCCACCTCCAGTTTGGCGTAAGTGTGGCTCCTGGCCTGTTTCAGAACATCATCAAGAGGCTATTATATGGACTACCTGGCGTAACGCCATACTTTGATGACATTTTTATATCAGCCACCTCACAACAACAATTACTCACACATGTCAGGGGTGTCCTATCCCGTTTTCAAAAGGCAGGCCTTCGCTTAAAACGTAGCAAGTGCCACATAGGAGTTCCCCGTGTTGATTTTCTAGGTTACACCATAGACGCTGCCGGCATTCACCCAACACAGGCTAAGATATCAGCTATCAAACAGGCACCTGCACCTGTGAACAAGTCTGAGTTACAGGCTTTTTTAGGCCTCCTCAATTTTTACAACAGCTTTTTACCACACAAAGCAACCATAGCTGAACCCCTGCATAGACATAGAAACATAGAAACATAGAAGACTGACGGCAGAAAAAGACCTCTTGGTCCATCTAGTCTGCCCTTTTACTATTTCCTGTATTTTATCTTAGGATGGATATATGTTTATCCCAGGCATGTTTAAATTCAGTTACTGTGGATTTCCCAACCACGTCTGCTGGAAGTTTGTTCCAAGGATCTACTACTCTTTCAGTAAAATAATATTTTCTCATGTTGCCTTTGATCTTTCCCCCAACTAACTTCAGATTGTGTCCCCTTGTTCTTGTGTTCACTTTCCTGTTAAAAACACTTCCCTCCTGAACCCTATTTAACCCTTTAACATATTTAAATGTTTCGATCATGTCCCCCCTTTTCCTTTTGTCTTCCAGACTATACAGATTGAGTTCATTCAGTCTTTCCTGATACGTTTTATACTTAAGACCTTCCACCATTCTTGTAGCCCGTCTTTGGACCCGTTCAATTTTGTCAATATCTTTTTGTAGGTGAGGTCTCCAGAACTGAACACAGTACTCCAAATGTGGTCTCACCAGCGCTCTATATAAGGGGATCACAATCTCCCTCTTCCTGCTTGTTATACCCCTAGCTATGCAGCCAAGCATCCTACTTGCCTTTCCTACCGCCCGACCACACTGTTCACCCATTTTGAGACTGTCAGAAATCACTACCCCTAAATCCTTCTCTTCTGAGGTTTTTGCTAACACAGAACTGCCAATGAAATACTCAGATTTAGGATTCCTTTTCCCCAAGTGCATTATTTTACATTTGGAAACATTAAACTGCAGTTTCCATTGCTTTGACCATTTATCTAGTAACGCTAAATCATTTACCATATTACAGACCCCTCCAGGAATATCAACCCTATTGCACACTTTAGAGTCATCGGCAAATAGGCAAACCTTCCCTACCAAACCTTCCCCTATGTCACTCACAAACATATTAAAAAGAATAGGACCCAGAACAGACCCTTGTGGCACACCGCTTGTAACCTGACTCTGCTCAGAATACTCGCCATTAACAATAACTCTCTGATGTCTATGCTTCAGCCAGCTTGAAATCCACTGAACTATCCAGGGATTAAGTCCAATCTTCACTAATTTATCTATCAGCTCTTTATGTGGAACCGTATCAAAGGCTTTGCTGAAGTCCAGATAGGCAATATCCACGGCACCACCTTGATCCAACACCTTTGTGACATAGTCAAAGAACTCAATGAGATTAGTCTGACACGATTTGCCTTCAGTAAAGCCATGCTGATTTGGGTCCAATAAGTTATTGTTTTTTAGATGCTGATTTATCCTCTTTTTGAGTAGAGTCTCCATCATTTTAACTACAACTGATGTCAAGCTAACTGGCCTGTAGTTACCAGCTTCTTCTCTACTGCCCTTCTTGTGGATAGGCACAACACTGGCCATTCTCCAATCCTCAGGAACATCTCCTGTTAACAGGGATTTGTTAAACAAATCAGTCAGGGGGGTAGCAATGACAGATCTGAGTTCTTTAAGAACTCTGGGGTGGATGCCATCTGGACCCATTGCCTTATTTATCTTTAATCTTTCAAGTTCTTCTAAGACATCGGCTTCTAAGATCACTGGAGCTGAATCCGTACAGCTGGAAGCAATGCTATATCCCTCTGTAGTATTATTATTATTTTGTAAGGTGTCTTTTGAGAAAACTGAACAGAAGTAGCTATTGAAATGGCCAGCGATCTCCTTATTCCCATCAATTTATGTATTATTCCCGGTACTAAGCTTTGTGATGCTGCAGTTTTTCTTCTTCCTATCACTAATATATCTGAAGAAGGTTTTATCCCCCTTCTTTACAGATTTTGCTATTTCTTCCTCTTTTGAGGCTTTAGCAGCATATATTATCTGTTTCGCCTCCTTCTGTCTCATTTTATACACCTCTCTATCAGCTATACTTCCAGACTCTTTATACCTCCTATAGGCAGCCTTTTTTTCATTGACTATAGCCCTTACATCATTGCTAAACCATAGCGGTTTCTTCTTCCTTTTACCTTTAGTTACTTGCTTTACATAAAGTCTTGTGGCTTTTAAGATGGCCTTTTTTAATACAGTCCACTGGGTGCTTGCTCCTGCCATTTTATTCCTCCCCTTTAATTCATTATTTAAATATTCCCCCATTGCATTAAAATTTGTTTTTCTGAAATCCAATACTTTGGTTGCAGTATAGGATTGCTCACCATCAGTTTTTACATCAAACCACAAACATAGATGGTCACTGCAACCTAAATTTTCTCCCACCTTGACCTCTGAAACCCGATTCCCATTGGTAAAAACTAAATCTAGAATATTCTCCCCTCTAGTTGGTGTCTTAACTAGCTGTGCCATAGCTGCTCCTGTAAAGGCCTCTACTATATTCTTACTTTTGCATGTAAGGGCACTGGGGATATTCCAGTCAACATCAGGCATGTTGAAATCACCCATAACCACAATATCTCCCTTTACTGCCATTAGGGTAATCTCATCCACCATCTTGTTGTCATGTTCCTCAGATTGCCCTGGAGGCCTATAGATCACCCCAATTCTAATGACAGAACCGTCTTTATTTTGCATGCAAATCCAGAGGGTCTCCAGATCTTTACATGTATTTTGAATTAGTATTGTTTTTAGACTTTCTTTAACATAAATGGCTACTCCACCTCCCCTTCTCTCTATTCTATCCTTCCTATACAGTGTATATCCTGGTATGGATATTTCCCATTCATTAGAATCCCTAAACCATGTCTCAGTTATGGCAACCAGATCCAAATTATCTCTAGATATTATGGCCATTAACTCACAGAGCTTGTTGCTCAAGCTTCGAGCATTTGTGTACATTACCCGAAGGACATTATTTTCATTATTAGTTTGCCCCTTATCATCAGCAACTACATCTATTTTATTTACAGCTCCCTTTTCATAAGCTTCCAGAAACTGATTTATCCTCATTGGTCGGGGACAGAAATCCTCCACATCTGGTACATCTCTGTCCCCTTTACCTAGTTTAAATGCCTGTCCAAAAAAGTTCTGAATTCCTCACCGAGCACCTGGGCACCTCTGTATGATGGATGCAAACCATCCCTCTTAAACAACTCCCTATTAGACCACCTATTGACATCATGACTTACATAACCAAAACCTTCAGCTTTACACCACTGCCTTAACCACACATTAAACTCTCTGATACAACTTGTTTTACCCTCCTGGCCACAAACCGGTAACACCTCTGAGAATGTCACTGAATCAGTTATTTTACCCAGCTCCACACTTAGACATTGAAAATCTCTTTTTACTACATTAACATTTCTCTGGGACAAATCGTTTGTGCCAAGATGCACCACCACATCAACGTTATTATCTTTACTCACAGCCTTGATAATGTTTGTAATCCGCCTCCTATCCCTGTGGGCAGTGGCTCCTGGAAGACACCTCATCACCTTCACTACATCCTTCCTCTGTCCCAAATCAACACCTCTGACAATCGAGTCACCCACAAGAACATGTGTCCTCTCTTTATTTCTACTAACTGGACTTGGTATGGTGACACTATGCTCCTCATTTACAACAACTTCTCCTTTGAACATCCCCTCATTCTCCGCCTGAGGGGCCTTGCTAATATCTACAACATCCCTACTATTTAAATCCGCAAGAACATTATAGGAATTGGATACAGAGAGACCAAAATTGTTATGTTTTTGTTCAACCGCACGTAATCTTCCTGAACCAACAGTTGTCCAAACAGCCCTCCTCCTCGGGGGGCGCTGTGGAAGTGGAGGCTGCACACATGGCTGCATTACAGCACGTGGCTGGGACAATTTTCCACTTCTGCCTGCAAGCTACAAACTAAGGACTGCAATCTAGAGATCTCGCCATCTAACCTAGATGTCCTAATGCAAAGAGGGCAGTACCCCAAGTTCCACAAGGTACTACGGAACACAACAGCCAAACAAGTTTTACACTGCACCAAGCCAATCATCTTAACAATGTATTGAAATACAGGTACTTAGCAAGAAAATGAACCCCTATTGCTACCAAACTTTGCTGATTTTGGTTTATAGTTATATAATTCGCGCGCCGCTAGGCGCGCAGGCCACTATTTTTCTTTCCTCTTCCTCAGTGTTCTTAAAGTGCAGTTTAAAATGGTTTTTCTGACTCTTTTATACTTCCCAGTCTAGACCCCTCCTCCCTGAATTCAAAAACACAATCAGCCAATAGAATTTCCCTTTACAACCAGTTATCTCCTCTCCCACTTGAATTCAGAAATACAAACTGTATAAGAGCAGTAATTTTCTTTCCTCTTCCTCAGTGTTCTTAAAGTGCAGTTTAAAATGGTTTTTCTGACTCTTTTATACTTCCCAGTCTAGACCCCTCCTCCCTGAATTCAAAAACACAATCAGCCAATAGAATTTCCCTTTACAACCAGTTATCTCCTCTCCCACTTGAATTCAGAAATACAAACTGTATAAGAGCAGTAATTTTCTTTCCTCTTCCTCAGTGTTCTTAAAGTGCAGTTTAAAATGGTTTTTCTGACTCTTTTATACTTCCCAGTCTAGACCCCTCCTCCCTGAATTCAAAAACACAATCAGCCAATAGAATTTCCCTTTACAACCAGTTATCTCCTCTCCCACTTGAATTCAGAAATACAAACTGTATAAGAGCACTAATTTTCTTTCCTCTTCCTCAGTGTTCTTAAAGTGCAGTTTAAAATGGGTTTTCTGACTCTTTTATACTTCCCAGTCTAGACCCCTCCTCCCTGAATTCAAAAACACAATCAGCCAATAGAATTTCCCTTTACAACCAGTTATCTCCTCTCCCACTTGAATTCAGAAATACAAACTGTATAAGAGCAGTAATTTTCTTTCCTCTTCCTCAGTGTTCTTAAAGTGCAGTTTAAAATGGTTTTTCTGACTCTTTTATACTTCCCAGTCTAGACCCCTCCTCCCTGAATTCAAAAACACAATCAGCCAATAGAATTTCCCTTTACAACCAGTTATCTCCTCTCCCACTTGAATTCAGAAATACAAACTGTATAAGAGCACTAATTTTCTTTCCTCTTCCTCAGTGTTCTTAAAGTGCAGTTTAAAATGGGTTTTCTGACTCTTTTATACTTCCCAGTCTAGACCCCTCCTCCCTGAATTCAAAAACACAATCAGCCAATAGAATTTCCCTTTACAACCAGTTATCTCCTCTCCCACTTGAATTCAGAAATACAAACTGTATAAGAGCACTATTTTTCTTTCCTCTTCCTCAGTGTTCTTAAAGTGCAGTTTAAAATGGGTTTTCTGACTCTTTTATACTTCCCAGTCTAGACCCCTCCTCCCTGAATTCAAAAACACAATCAGCCAATAGAATTTCCCTTTACAACCAGTTATCTCCTCTCCCACTTGAATTCAGAAATACAAACTGTATAAGAGCACTATTTTTCTTTCCTCTTCCTCAGTGTTCTTAAAGTGCGACTATTGGGAAACGACAGACCATGGGTTTGGGGAGACATAGAACAGGCTTCATTTAAGGCAGTCAAGGACTTGCTGTCATCTGATGCAGTCCTTATCCAATATAATGATCAATGGCCATTGGTACTGGCTGCAGACGCTTCTCCGTATGGCATAGGTGCCGTTCTCAGCCACCAATTACCTAATGGTTCCCAAGCCCCTATAGCATATTTCTCATGAACATTGTCCAACACCGAGAGAAATTACAGTCAGACGGACAAGGAGGCCTTAGCCCTTGTTGCGTCAGTAAAGAAGTTTCATGACTATTTGTATGGCAGACCCTTTGTTCTGCAAAGTGACCACAAACCCCTATTGGACATAATAGCGGGCACTAAAGAGTCCCCTCAATTCACATCCCCCAGAATGACCAGGTGGTCAGAATTTTTAGCGGCCTATATATACCAGTTGCAATATCGTCCGGGAAAAGACATGGCACACGCAGATGCCCTTAGCCGCTATGCCCTACCAGTACCAGTTATAGACCCCTCACCTACATTACAGGTCCTCCTTGTAGAGGAACTCCATAACTCTCTGTCTGCATCTGACATAGCTGCCCACTCCTTCTCCGATAACATCATTTCTCAAGTCATAGACTGGGTTAAACGCAGATGGCCCACAGGAGTTTTGCCCAGCGGATTTGCTCCATTTAAAACCTGACAGAGTGAGTTATCTACGCATAGAGGGTGTTTGCTGTGGGGATCACGAGTCATCATTCCTCCTTCTCTACAGGATGTAGTGTTGCGCCTCCTCCATGAATGCCACCCAGGGATTGTTCGAATGAAGGCCTTGGCTCGCAGCTATGTCTGGTGTCCGGGCTTAGACCAAGCCATCCAGACCTGGGTAGATTGCTGCCCGGAGTGTCAGAACTCCAGGCCCATGCCACCAGAAGTGCCCCCAAGACAGTGGGAAATACCTAGAGGGCCATGGTCCAGAATCCACCTCGACCTGGCCGGCCCTTTCCATGGTCATCAGTTTATGGTACTAGTAGACGCTTATTCAGGCTGGGTAGAAGTAGACATATTACAATCCACGACATCAGAGAGTGTAATTAATGTGTTGTCTCGTCATTTTTCTACGCACGGGTTACCCGACCAGTTGGTAACCGACAATGGACCCCAGTTCACATCCTCACAATTCCAGGTATTTTTAGCCACATTAGGAATTAGACAAACATTAACAGCCCCCTGGCACCCTAATAGCAACGGCAGGGCAGAACGGGCCGTGAGATCTACTAAAGAGGCCCTCGGCCGTCTCAAAGGTTTGGACTGGAGGAGCAAAGTAAATCTTTATTTAATAGCTCAGCATTCAACTCCCTGCCCCACCACAGGCAGGAGCCCAGCAGAGGCACTTATGGGTTGATGCCTGCGTACTAGGCTGGATAGGATTCACCCCACATATACTCCTAATACAGACAGGGAGACACCAATTGTCACTAGAGCATTTGTCCAGGGAGATCTGGTGTATGCACAAAATTATGGGGGAGGAGAACGCCGTTGGGAGCCAGGTTGGGTTTCTGAAGTAACAGGCCCTTGTTCTTATAGGGTCCTCCTAAGTGACAGAAGGACATGGCGTCGGCACATAGAACAACTACGCCGCCGAACCTTAGAAGCTGCCACGCCGGCGTCACAAGCACCATCCATTACGCCAACCTGTACCACACCATCCGATTATACAGAGATCACTTCCTCCCCGGACAATCAAAGACCAATACCACAACCTTTACACCAGGAAATACACACAGAAGATCAACCACAACCATTGCCTATAGAAATAGAATCATCCTTGCCCCCATCAGGGGCCGAACCCCGCCGCTCAGCAAGGACACACAAGCGTCCCGCTTATTTAGAGGATTTTGTGTGCACCAACCAGGTGGGAAGGGGTGTTGTGTCCAGAGGACAGTTAGGCATTGTACCCGCCCCATAGTCCTTGGGCGGGAAAATGCTAGGATGTGATTGGTTGCCAGCCCGGCATATATATAGCTGCTGGGCATGGCCATGTTGTCTTTTGCTGAATCCTGAAACCGTTACTTGTTGAATAAAAGAGTTGTTACTCACCCACGAGTGCAGTCCTTCATTCCGCTAAGGACTTAACAATTATTATTATTATTATTATTATTATTATTATTATTATTATTATTATTATTTATTGGATTTGTATGCCGCCCCTCTCCGCAAACTCGGGGCGGCTAACAACAATAATAAACACAACATGTACAATCCAATAATAAAAAACAACTAAAAACCCCTATTATAAAACACCACCTTCAGTATGATCTAAGAGTAGTTCACAAAATCATCTGCTACAATGTCCTACCTGTCAATGACTAACAGATTAACAGAGTTGGAAGGGACCTTGCAGGTCATCTAGTCCAACCCCCTGCCCAAGCAGGAGATCCTACATTTGCCTCTACCTAGGATCAAACTCACAACCTCCTGATTGTGAGTCAAGAGCTCCACCTCTAGGCCACAGCAGCTGGAGTGCTTCAGTTTCAACCAGAACAACAGACAAGGACACATCTGATACACACTTAAAGTAAACCATTCAAAATTTGATTGAAGAAAATATGACTTCAGCAACAGAGTGGTCAATGCCTGGAATGTACTACCTGACTGTGTTTTCATCCCCAAACCCCAATAATTTTACTCTTAGACTGACCACTGTTGACCTCACCCCATTCCTAAGAGGTATGTCACAGGTGTGCATAAGTGCACCAACATGCCTACCGTCCCTGTCCTAATGTTCCCTTTTATTCATATCCATTTTATGTTTTCAAATTTATTGATTTATCGATTGATTGGTTGGTTGATTGATTGATTGATTGATTTCTAAGCCTCCCAACTCCTTACGAACTCTGTACAAATCATGTTTATTCTTATATATGTTATCTAATATGTACTTGACATAAAGGAAGGAAGGAAAGAAGGTGAGGCAGGAAGTGATAGAAACATAGAAGACTGACGGCAGAAAAAGACCTCATGGTCCATCTAGTCTGCCCTTATACTATTTCCTGTATTTTATCTTACAATGGATATATGTTTATCCCAGTCATGTTTAAATTCAGTTACTGTGGATTTACCAACCACGTCTGCTGGAAGTTTGTTCCAAGGATCTACTACTCTTTCAGTAAAATAATATTTTCTCATGTTGCCTTTGATAATTCCCCCAACTAACTTCAGATTGTGTCCCCTTGTTCTTGTGTTCACTTTCCTATTAAAAACACTTCCCTCCTGAACCTTATTTAACCCTTTAACATATTTAATGCTGTTCTGTTCGGGTCGTATCTGACCCGAAGCCAAGTTTGAGTCCCTGTAAAAAAATTTCCCTGCATATCTGAAACTTGAAATTTCATGACTGTTCATCATTTCAGGAGTTCTCTCTATGAGAATTTTTTTTGGGGGGGTGGGGGGCTTAGTTTTTGCTGGGCAAAAAAAGTTACAAATCTTCTGTTCCCGGGTCACCCTGACCGAAAACTCTTCATTTGCAGTGCTTATGTTTGGTCTTTTTGAAAGCTTTTTTCACTTGGAAAGTAGTCTGAACATTTCTGCACACAATGGAATGAAAATTGAACTGAAAAAATTAATCCTTATTGGTTTATTTTGCACATAAATGTGCCTCCCCCCCGTTTTTGTGAAATGTTTTTCAAGTTATGGACAGTTTTGCTTGCAAAATGCATTCTATTTTACTGAAGTTGGTGTGGGATTGGTAGCTTGAACTTTCTGAATATAAGAAAAATATAAAGGAACTGAAAAAAATGATTCTTACTGGTTTTTTAATATCAGAAATAAGGCCTCCCCCCCCCCTTGGCTGCTTGCAACCATTTTCACTTTTTATTTTTTTATGCTCCAAATCCAAAATATTCCTTAAAATATTAGCATTGATTTACTCAATTTAACAATGCTGATCATCAAAAAATATTTTTGGGGTGGTGGCTAATTGTTTTCTGGGGGAAAAAAATCATAACTTCGAATCTGTTTCTGTTCGTATATGACCGGACCAAAAATATTTTTTTTAGGTACTTGAATTTGATCTTTTTGAAAACCTTTTAGAAACATAGAAACATAGAAGACTGACGGCAGAAAAAGACCTCTTGGCCCATCTAGTCTGCCCTTTTACTATTTCCTGTATTTTATCTTAGGATGGATATATGTTTATCCCAGGCATGTTTAAATTCAGTTACTGTGGATTTCCCAACCACGTCTGCTGGAAGTTTGTTCCAAGGATCTACTACTCTTTCAGTAAAATAATATTTTCTCATGTTGCCTTTGATCTTTCCCCCAACTAACTTCAGATTGTGTCCCCTTGTTCTTGTGTTCACTTTCCTGTTAAAAATACTTCCCTCCTGAACCCTATTTAACCCTTTAACATATTTAAATGTTTCGATCATGTCCCCCCTTTTCCTTCTGTCTTCCAGACTATACAGATTGAGTTCATTCAGTCTTTCCTGATACGTTTTATACTTAAGACCTTCCACCATTCTTGTAGCCCGTCTTTGGACCCGTTCAATTTTGTCAATATCTTTTTGTAGGTGAGGTCTCCAGAACTGAACACAGTACTCCAAATGTGGTCTCACCAGCGCTCTATATAAGGGGATCACAATCTCCCTCTTCCTGCTTGTTATACCCCTAGCTATGCAGCCAAGCATCCTACTTGCCTTTCCTACCGCCCGACCACACTGTTCACCTATTTTGAGACTGTCAGAAATCACTACCCCTAAATCCTTCTCTTCTGAAGTTTTTGCTAACACAGAACTGCCAATGAAATACTCAGATTTAGGATTCCTTTTCCCCAAGTGCATTATTTTACATTTGGAAACATTAAACTGCAGTTTCCATTGCTTTGACCATTTATCTAGTAACGCTAAATCATTTACCATATTACAGACCCCTCCAGGAATATCAACCCTATTGCACACTTTAGAGTCATCGGCAAATAGGCAAACCTTCCCTACCAAACCTTCCCCTATGTCACTCACAAACATATTAAAAAGAATAGGACCCAGAACAGACCCTTGTGGCACACCGCTTGTAACCTGACTCTGCTCAGAATACTCGCCATTAACAATAACTCTCTGATGTCTATGCTTCAGCCAGCTTGAAATCCACTGAACTATCCAGGGATTAAGCCCAATCTTCACTAATTTATCTATCAGCTCTTTATGTGGAACCGTATCAAAGGCTTTGCTGAAGTCCAGATAGGCAATATCCACGGCACCACCTTGATCCAACACCTTTGTGACATAGTCAAAGAACTCAATGAGATTAGTCTGACACGATTTGCCTTCAGTAAAGCCATGCTGATTTGGGTCCAATAAGTTATTGTTTTTTAGATGCTGATTTATCCTCTTTTTGAGTAGAGTCTCCATCATTTTAACTACAACTGATGTCAAGCTAACTGGCCTGTAGTTACCAGCTTCATCTCTACTGCCCTTCTTGTGGATAGGCACAACACTGGCCATTCTCCAATCCTCAGGAACATCTCCTGTTAACAGGGATTTGTTAAACAAATCAGTCAGGGGGGTAGCAATGACAGATCTGAGTTCTTTAAGAACTCTGGGGTGGATGCCATCTGGACCCATTGCCTTATTTATCTTTAATCTTTCAAGTTCTTCTAAGACATCGGCTTCTAAGATCACTGGAGCTGAATCCGTACAGCTGGAAGCAATGCTATATCCCTCTATAGTATTATTATTATTTTGTAAGGTGTCTTTTGAGAAAACTGAACAGAAGTAGCTATTGAAATGGCCAGCGATCTCCTTATTCCCATCAATGTATATATTATTCCCGGTACTAAGTTTTGTGATGCTGCAGTTTTTCTTCTTCCTATCACTAATATATCTGAAGAAGGTTTTATCCCCCTTCTTTACAGATTTTGCTATTTCTTCCTCTTTTGAGGCTTTAGCAGCATATATTATCTTTTTCGCCTCCTTCTGTCTCATTTTATACACCTCTCTATCAGCTATACTTCCAGACTCTTTATACCTCCTATAGGCAGCCTTTTTTTCATTGACTATAGCCCTTACATCATTGCTAAACCATAGCGGTTTCTTCTTCCTTTTACCTTTAGTTACTTGCTTTACATAAAGTCTTGTGGCTTTTAAGATGGCCTTTTTTAATACAGTCCACTGGGTGCTTGCTCCTGCCATTTTATCCCTCCCCTTTAATTCATTATTTAAATATTCCCCCATTGCATTAAAATTTGTTTTTCTGAAATCCAATACTTTGGTTGCAGTATAGGATTGCTCACCATCAGTTTTTACATCAAACCACAAACATAGATGGTCACTGCAACCTAAATTTTCTCCCACCTTGACCTCTGAAACCCGATTCCCATTGGTAAAAACTAAATCTAGAATATTCTCCCCTCTAGTTGGTGTCTTAACTAGCTGTGCCATAGCTGCTCCTGTAAAGGCCTCTACTATATTCTTACTTTTGCATGTAAGGGCACTGGGGATATTCCAGTCAACATCAGGCATGTTGAAATCACCCATAACCACAATATCTCCCTTTACTGCCATTAGGGTAATCTCATCCACCATCTTGTTGTCATGTTCCTCAGATTGCCCTGGAGGCCTATAGATCACCCCAATTCTAATGACAGAACCGTCTTTATTTTGCATGCAAATCCAGAGGGTCTCCAGATCTTTACATGTATTTTGAATTAGTATTGTTTTTAGACTTTCTTTAACATAAATGGCTACTCCACCTCCCCTTCTCTCTATTCTATCCTTCCTATACAGTGTATATCCTGGTATGGATATTTCCCATACATTAGAATCCCTAAACCATGTCTCAGTTATGGCAACCAGATCCAAATTATCTCTAGATATTATGGCCATTAACTCACAGAGCTTGTTGCTCAAGCTTCGAGCATTTGTGTACATTACCCGAAGGACATTATTTTCAACTGGAAAACTAGTTTGAACATTTATGAACATAATGATATGAAAATTGAACTGGAAAAATTGAGACTTATATTTCTATTTTGATCAAAAAGCCCCTCCCCCCATCCTTTCTGAATTTCGTGTCAATTTATGTTTTTTAAGGCTACAAATCCCTAAGGAATTTTCCCCCAAAAGGTTTGATATACTAAATTGAACAATCCTGAACATAAGAAAAATATAAATGAACTGGAAAAAATGGTTCTTATTGGTTTATTTTTGCCACAAAAGGGCCACCCCTTGTCGGCCTTGCTGTGTGCCATTATTGTCACTTCTTATACATATTTGGCTAGAAATATTTGGAATATCCTTTTGAAAATCAACCACATTGTAGCCAGAGAACTAATTTTATGAAAGAAATCCATTTTACTAAAAAAAAGTATGTAAGTTTGAAATTAACAGCATATTTTTAATATAAATTGAAATAACTTTATGTGCAAAATAAACCAATATGCATCAATTTTTCCAGTTCAATTTTCATATCATTATGTTCAGAAATGCTCAAGCTACAAGTCCCACACCAACGTTAGTAAAATAGAATGCATTTTGATAACAAAACTATCCATAAAGTGAAGACTATTTCACAGAAACAGGGGGGGCATGCATTATATCAGAAAAATAAACCAATAAGATTTACTTTTTTCATTTCAATTTTCATATCATTGTGTGCAGAAATGTTTAAGCTACCAATCCCATACCAACTTCAGTAAAATAGAATGCATTTTGCAAGCAAAACTATCCATAAATTGAAAAACATTTCACAAAAACGGGGGGGAGGCACATTTATGTGCAAAATAAACCAATAAGGATTAATTTTTTCAGTTCAATTTTCATTCCATTGTGTGCAGAAATGTTCAAACTTGTTTCCAGGTGAAAAAAGCTTTCAAAAAGACCAAATATAAGTACCTAAAATGATCAATTTGCAGTCCGGGTCAAATAGACTCGGGAACATAAGATTAGGTATTTTTTCTAAACAGAACAGCAGGGTTAAATGTTTTGATCATGTCCCCCCTTTTCCTTCTGTCCTCCAGACTATACAGATTGAGTTCATTAAGTCTTTCCTGATATGTTTTATGCTTAAGACCTTCCAACATTCTTGTAGCCAGTCTTTGGACCCGTTCAATTTTGTCAATATCTTTTTGTAGGTGAGGTCTCCAGAACTGAACACAGTACTCCAAATGTGGTCTCACCAGCGCTCTATATAAGGGGATCACAATCTCCCTCTTCCTGGGGGGCGGAGCCAACTGAGGAACAGAACGGATGGTGTGGAGCTGAGCTCCGCCAAACACCACCGTTTTACAGGTTCTCTTCGGTCCTACGGGATCACAGACCCTGCGAAAAAGGGTCTGGCGGAAAGGGGGTACCGTTAGCACGATTCGCAGGTGGCAGCCCAATTGGCGGAACGGTCAATCCCCTCCACGACTGAGTGCCTGCAAGCTAGGAGCATCATGGCGGCCTAGAGTGTTCCCAGCTGGAGGTGGCTAAACGAATGCTAGCAACGGCGACCGAGGCGGAGGAGTTGACCCTTAACATACCGGAGTCGGATTGAAAGTGAGACCTACGAATTTGGTTTCTTTCTTTTATTTCCTCTTACACGGGGTAACGTCGCTTGAATTAAAAACCGGATAAGCGACGACAAGAGAAGGAGGAGGGAGGAACCGACATCTTCCTCCTTCCGGCTGGCGGTGAGCGATTATTTGTGAGTCATACTATTCATTTGAGAAATCTAACAACTCTCAAAGCTTATAACACACATTAAGAAGACCTGACGTCCCACGAGGAAACGCAAATCTCCAAAAGAGCTTCTTCTCTCTCTTTTTCCTTCTTAAATTCATAAATCCGGAAACTCGAACAGAGGAACCGACGAGACATTGTGATTCACTTACTTCCTGTTTCTTCCCCGGCTCTCTGAACTCCGATTTGTTGCTGCGTCATGCTTGAGCGAGTTTGGGGGAAACTTCGACTCTTCTAACTCTCAGCTTAATCTGTCCATGGGGGATAGCGACCGGAGGCGACTCTTTGGGCCGATCCCGGGAGGGGAGAACCGCCGGAGGAAATACCCGCTACAAGCGGCTGGAGACCATCCTAGAGACTCCCACCTAAAAGTCTTTAAAGATCAAAGACTGTCATCTTTGAACTGACTTGGCTTTATTTACTGCCTTGGCAGATCTGTGGGAAGGAGAGGAATCGACACACAAGATCCTTGCACAGCCCGGACAAACATTACGAACTTAATAACTATATATAACCCCCTGAGATAGACGACAATTGGAGTTGCCTTAAATGCCTTAAATTAACATAACTTCTAAGCTATTTACCATTCTAATTAACAGCTTGCTACAACATCGAAGCCCAAATTGAACTTTTTTGATCGTGATCTGAAGATACTAAGGAGATCTGATCTACTTACTAACTTAATCAACGAATCCAATAATCACCAGCGTGCAACATCATTGAAAGTCTACCTGAACTCTACGAATTAGGGTTGGAAGACCCAGAAGGGTTTGATATTCTATTTAATTGTACATTAAGTAACTTTTCAGCGCTAATGTCTTGATAATTCCTAATCCCTATACATAGTTGATAATTCGCATAAGGTTTTTGTATTATACCAAATCTGATTTCCTTTAACTTATATCTTCATTATTTACATCAAATAATTAATATCTTAATTAACTTAAATGTAATGAATTTATTTGAATGAATTTATTGACTTTACTACTTAATACAATATATTTAATATAACAAGATATCAACTGCTATCAATTGTATCATCTTATTAATCTACTGTATATATTAATTGACAACCACTGTCTACCTGTATAGACAACTTTGCTATAGGATATTTGAACACACTACCAACTTCTCAAGTGATCTTTCCCCCTGAGTATTAACTATAAACTATAAAGTTATTATTGATTAATAATAGAAATAGAATAATAGAAATAGAAATATAAGATAAGATTTACTTACTGTAATAATCTGACTTAATTTATACATATTACTCTGTTTTTGTTAATTTGCTATTGGTCCTTAGTAAATGACACCTTA
Organism: Erythrolamprus reginae; assembly: GCF_031021105.1. NCBI lineage: Eukaryota > Metazoa > Chordata > Lepidosauria > Squamata > Dipsadidae > Erythrolamprus > Erythrolamprus reginae. The sequence goes on along the minus strand of NC_091951.1, from coordinate 14,787,197 downwards.
CTTAGAAGTTTACTATAATTAAGACAAGGCAATATTTTCTTTATAATAGTTATACACTCTGTTTAATCTATATATAGTTAATTAATAACTAATCAATATACAACCCGTTAGAATCCATTCCTTCTATTTTCCCTTTCTTACTTCCTTTCTTTAGAGGGAAGAAATATTTTCAAACTTTTATATTTACGCAAAATAACAGAATCTAATCTACCTTACCACTTTCCTATTGCATATCTCTCTTTCTATTTCTTCTGCCTCTTACCACCCTCCTCTTGCTAGTGGTTATAAGATTTTTCAAGGTTTACTTTTTGGCTTAACAGGAATCGCTTTTCAGTCTTTATATTACCTAAAGTACAACATTTTATTCTATCTATATTAAATTCTGGATCGGACCATTAGACAACTGTATAAGTGGGCTAGCTGGTGGTCAGTCGCAAAAATGACAAGCCTTTCTAATTTGTCTAGATTAGGATCTGGGAAGAAATCAATTACCCATTCTACCTCAGCCATACCAAGTCCCTCTACCCAGAGATCTCTGGAAGATATGTTACCTAGAGAGAGGTCCAATTCCTATAAAGACCTCCAAGCTACGCTGCTTCAAATGCAGGAGCTAATGCTTAAGAACCATCAGGATATTAAAAAAAGAACTAGGCGAGGTGAGGAACAATACATCCGAGTTAAAAGAGAGGATGCAAAACATGGACAAAAGGCATGAGGCTTTTCAACAGCAAATGATTAAACAAGAACAGAGAATTCAGGTCTTAGAAGATAAAATAGACCAAGAACATAAACAAATGGAAGACCTGACAGAAAAATTAATCCACGCCAACAAAGATTTAGAGAGTACAGTAATTCAATTAGAGAGCGAAAAAGCTAATCAATATCTTAGATTTCAAAATCTTAGGGAGGAAAAAAGTGAAGATCTACCAGACATTATGGCCGATATTCTTTCAAAGGCTCTGGGCATTGAAAAGGACACAATGCTAAATGAAATCGATGAAGTCTATCGTATAAATACTAACTACGCTAGACGCCATAATCTCCCCAAGGAAATTCACATCAAGTTTATCAAAAAATCAGTCAGGGATGAAATCCTTCACAGAGCCCGGGAAGATCCTATAGAGTACAAGGGGAGACAATTGGTAATATTAAAACAAGTCCCAAAACACGTCAGAGACTTACGCAGGCCATACACCTTTTTGTCAGCCAAACTGACCAGACACAATATAAACTTTAGATGGCTGGTCCCAGAGGGTATGCTCGTGACCTGGCAAGACAGAAAGTTAAAAATCGATTCGGTCGAAAAAGCAGAAGAATTTTTCGACAAAAATTTCCCCACTGAACGAACATCTGAGACACAAGACGGTACCGGAACAACGATCCTCCCTTCCACTAGTGCACATCCTATAGAACAGAGCCCAATAAGATCGGATGGAACTCAGGCTATTGATAACTTAACTTTAGGTAATAATGGCTATACAGGATACCCAAAAGAAACAAGAAGTACAAGGGCAACAAGACCCAAGTATAGATAACCTAAATTCGGCACAAGAAAAATTAATCAAGGGAATTGAGTTATACTCAATTAATATAAATGGACTAAACGCACCAAAAAAAAAAGAAGCCAAATTTTAAATAAAATTGCTAAATTAAACTTTGACATTATTGCAATGCAAGAAGTCCATATCAAAAATAAATTTGAGCATTTACTAAAAAGAAACAAACTTGGGAATCTGTTTACGTCACTTGCCGTGGAAAAAAAGAGAGGTGTAATATGTTACATCAACTCTAACATCCAAGCTAAATTGAAATACAAAGATAGGGAGGGTAGAGTTTTAATTTTAGAACTTACTATAGAACGGGATACAATAACTTTAATAAATATCTACGCTCCGAATGAAGGTCAAGAAAATTTTTATAAAAAATTATTAAATACTATTAGAGAACATTCCACAGACAATATTTGCTTATTAGGTGATTTTAATGGTATAACTAACAATGAATTGGACTATAAGAATGATAAAACGACCAAACAAAAGAAAAGAATATTACCGAAAACCTTTTTTGATCTAATTAAAGAACTAAAATTGAAAGATAGCTGGAGAGACAGAAACCCTAAACTTAAAAAATTTACCTTTTATTCTGATAGGCATCAATCTTGGTCAAGATTCGATATGGTCTGGACAACAACAGAAATTAATACTAAAATTCATTCGATAGAGATAGATCCTAATTATATCTCAGACCACAGTGCGCTCAAAGTTACTTGGAAAGGTACTAAACAGTGTTGTAGATGGTCCCTTCAAAAATCCATATTAAGTCAGGAATATTTTAAGCAAAAATTCAAAACTGAAATGAACTATTTCTTCCAAGAAAACCCAAAAGGCCACACTAACCTTCAAAATGTTTGGGATACAGCCAAAGCTGTTATCAGAGGGATAGCTATTTCATACATGGCCAAAGAATTTAAACAAAAAAAAACAGAAAACAGCTAAATTAGAAGAAGAATATAGGGCCTTAGAAGAAGAACTTCAGAACTTCCCCCCCAAAAAAGAAATTAAACAGAATATGCTACAAATTAAACATCAACTAAATTTAATTGATCAACAAAATTGGGCACAACAAATAAAAAGAACTAACCAATATAACTTTGAGAACGCCAATAAACCTAGCAAATGGTTAGCCAATAAGCTCAGAAAGCAAAAAGAAAAGAAACTTATAAACTGTCTAAAAAACAAAAATGGGGAACCATGCCACGACCTGGAAAGAAAAAAAATGATTGCTAGTGACTTCTATAGTAAACTTTATGAATATACTGATACTATACAAAACAATACTCAAGATATAAAAATCCAAGAAATTCTAGAACAGGCTAAATTACCCAAAGTACCACAAGAAATGGTCAATACAATCAATAAACCGATCACCGAAATAGAACTAAAGGAAGCAATAAAAAGTCAAAAAAATAACAAAGCACCAGGTCCGGATGGACTCCCCACAGAACTATATAAAGATCTTCCAAAAGAAATGGAAAAGGCCCTTTTAGAGACGTTAAATGAGGCTCTAGACAGAGGTAAAATCCCAACTTCATGGACAGAAGCAAACCTAGCGTTAATCCCAAAAAAAGACACAGACCATACAGATATATCTAATTACCGCCCGATTTCTCTCTTAAATGCCGATTACAAAATCTTCACTTCTATTTTAGCGAGCAGAATCAAAGGATTTCTAAATTATTTTATACACTCAGATCAAAACGGTTTTCTCCCCGGAAGACAGCTAAAGAACAACATTAGAATTGTGTTAGACACGCTGGAGTACTATGAAGCTCATAATGAGAAACAAGTGGCGTTAATATTTCTTGATGCCCAGAAGGCTTTCGACAACGTGTCTTGGAAATTTATGATAAAACAGCTTGAATATATGGAATTTGGCCCCAAATTTATTAACGCAATAAAAGCTATTTACTCTGTCCAATCAGCTTATATTATTCTTAATGGAGATACATCAACAAAAATCTCTCTACACAAAGGCACAAGACAAGGATGTCCACTGTCCCCTTTATTATTCATTTTAACCCTTGACGTATTAACGAGAATTATTAGAGACAAGGAAGATATAAGGGGATTAAATTGTAAGAAAGAATCCTATAAGCTTCAAGCTTTCGCAGATGACCTGGTATTCATCTTAGAAGATCCCTTAGACTCAGGTCCCAAATTATTAGAAGTTCTGGAAGATTATGGTACAGTGGCAGGCCTTAAAATAAACAAAACTAAAACCCAAATTTTAACTAAAAACATGCGACAAGCACAGAAAGATATTTTATCTGCTAAAATGGATATTCAAATTGTCACAAAAATCAAATATCTAGGCATCAATTTGACAAACAGAGTGTCTAGCTTAAAATCAAATAACTATGATATATTATTGGACAAAATACAAGCAGACCTGTCAAAATGGAGGAATTTACAACTTTCCCTACTTGGGAGAATTGCAGCCATAAAACTGAACACTCTGCCCAAAATTTTGTTTTTATTTCAAACAATCCCTATGCAATTAAAACAGGAATTTTTCAATAATTTGACTAAATTAACTAACAATTTCATCTGGCAAAACAAACGTCCCCGAATCCGACTAAAATATTTACAAGGAAAGAAAGAAGATGGTGGACTGGCTCTCCCAATTTGGAAGGATTACTATACCGCTGCATCTCTTGCTTGGACAAGAGACTGGATGAGTCTAACAAATACTAGACTTCTTAAGTTAGAAGGCCACGACCTCCATTTAGGGTGGCACTATTATCTCTGGGACGAAAAGCCAACAACCCACAAATACTTCTCTAACCACTTGATTAGGAAATCGCTTATTGGCACTTGGAAAAAAATCAAAACTAAACTATACAAAGGAATTCCCATGTGGTACGCCCCTTTAGAAGCCTATGTACACCCTAATTTACATAAGAGTAATAACATATTAAGGTATAAAGATATTCTAAACCCAAATGGGGCAATTAAAACAAGGCTAGAACTTGAAAATCTGGGCCAAAAAGTGGAATGGTGGGAATACCTTCAGATTCAAACTAAATTTAACAAAGACAAAAAAAATTCCGGGATAAGGAAAAATGCTCTGTTAGATAATCTATGTATAGGCCCCCAAGATAAGATAATCAAAAACTTTTACTGCTATCTAAATTACAATGATTTGGACACCTTCAACACAAAATCTAATGTTAAGAAATGGAATCTCGACCTCAAAAAAGATATTAAAGAGGAGGAATGGCAAACACTCTGGACTAGGAACTATAAATTGACTATTGCCACCTCTTATAAAGAAAATTTGGTCAAAATGTTTTACCGATGGCATATTACTCCAATTAAGTTAACCAAATTAAACAACAAACTCTCACCAAATTGTTGGAAATGTCAACAAGAATTGGGTACCTATTTCCATCTATGGTGGCAATGCAATAAAGCCAAAATATATTGGAATAAGATTGGAACTTGGATCGAAGAAATACTAAATTTATCACTTGACAAAACCCCTGAATGTTTTTTATTGGGTATAATCAGACAAAATCTATCGAAACCCCAAGCACACTTAATCATTCACTTAACCACAGCAGCAAGACTAACTTATGCGCAGTGGTGGAAGAATGAAGAGCTACCCCCAAATGAAGTAATAATTAGAAAAATAATGTACTGTGCAGAAATGTCGAAACTGACTCTATTAGTTAGAAATGAACCGTTAGATACGTTTAATAATTGTTGGGACCCTCTCTATAAATGGCTAGGAAGCAAAAGCGAGACCAATAGGCTTTAAGAAGGTAAAACTAAAAATAAGCTTGAACTGCTACAAATCTGGTATAAAGTAATCTATTATCTAATAATATTACATGAGACTTTATATGTATTTAACTATGTAAATTTACTATTATTATTTGTTAACTTCTCAACAATATGTTAATTGCAATTCTGGCATCTAACACTTTTGATAAACTATACGAAATATATCTTGATCTAATTTTCGTTTTCAACACAACTCCCCTGCTTATTCGCTGATACTGTTATTCGTTTTGTTTTTTGTTTGTTTGTTTGTTTGTTTGTTTCTCTTTTATGTGATATGCTCTGCAATGTACCATATGTTGTATATATGATGTATATGTCTATATTTTAATAATAAAAAACTTTAAAAAAAAAAACAATCTCCCTCTTCCTGCTTGTTATACCTCTAGCTATGCAGCCAAGCATCCTACTTGCTTTTCCTACCGCCCGACCACACTGCTCACCCATTTTGAGACTGTCAGAAATCGCTACCCCTAAATCCTTCTCTTCTGAAGTTTTTGCTAACACAGAACTGCCAATGCAATACTCAGATTGAGGATTCCTTTTCCCCAAGTGCATTATTTTACATTTGGAAACATTAAACTGCAGTTTCCATTGCTTTGACCATTTATCTAGTAAAGCTAAATCATTTACCATATTACAGATCCCTCCAGGAATATCAACCCTATTGCACACTTTAGAGTCATTGGCAAATAGGCAAACCTTCCCTACCAAACCTTCCCCAGAACAGACCCTTGTGGCACACCGCTTGTAATCTATCTCTGCTCAGAATACTCTCCATTAACAATAACTCTCTGATGTCATGTTATATAGAAACAAGCCACCAAAAGTTAGAGAGGACTAAATTACCAATTGGGCTGTCTATAGGGCCATCTTTTCCAGCTTCCTTGCAAAACTGACAAACTACACGCAGCAAGAAATTCCCGAGAACAATAAGATTGGAAAGGTTTTCTTTCCTATCTTGTACTAAATACAATATATGTAATCCTGTACTAAAAAGGATGAACTCTGATCTTGCCAAAGCAATCACATAGGTTGACATGTTGCAAACATTATTATAAAATTAAAATATTATAATGAGCTAACGTTTATTCAGATTATTTGAAATGGACCTTTGTCCTAAGGATGAAGCTCTATTTCTGCTGAAGGGTCTCTTTCAAATTCATAAAAGTAAAATACTACAGTGCTCATCACAAACCCTGCATACAAAAATATTATTAAAAGTGCAATTGTCCTTTTAAAATTAGAAGTGTTTAATATCAAAATATATCTGGTATATGCCCCTAAGCAAATAATTGGGCAAATCTGTTGGCCTTTTGTAGCACAAGGAGGTTGATATGATTTCTCCCCTTTCTCTAATGGATTCCTTCTCCAGAAGAATGTGGTTCATTGGATTCTTGTTGGGACCCCATACCTGCCATGGCTGCAGCCTTGGAGCCTCCAATGTTTCTTGGGCCTCCTTCCTTCTCCAAGATCTGGATGAATATGCAGCCTTCAAGATGTGGGCCAGAGTCATAAAGATAAAGTAAACAGAGTCACTGTTTTCAATCAATATCCCATTGAGATCATGTTCTGTCTCCACTGGAGATTTTTGGGTGCATCTTTTCCGGCCTTTGACAGAAAACAAATTCTTTAAAAAAGAGCACTGAAAATTCTTCTCTTCATACTGGGAGTCTACAAAAGAAAAGGGTTCAAAGGCATCATATTTTGGGCTTCTTTTTTGCATAAATTCAAAGCTCCAAATACTATGGATGTATTTGTGATATCCATACCCAATTTTATAGTTTCCCAAACTTGTAGTGATCCAGATTTTCTCTCTGATGGGTCCTGACAAAATGTCAAGTGTTAGATGAAAAATATGAAATGTATTTGAAATGATAATCTGTTCTGTGAAGTGAACAAAGACATTGACTTGTTTCCACGGAGAAAAGCTTGAATCCCTGAAGGGTTCTAAAGATCCACTCATTGGGAATTGTTGTGATATAACGACACAAATTCCATTCCTGAGAAGCAAATGAGGAAAAGTCCTGAGGAAATTATCTCCCTCATCTGTGTCTGGAGCAAGGAGACCAATCAAAGTCCATCTGAAGTGTAGGAGCACTTGGACAATTGCTGAATACCGAAACCCTTCTTTGAGGAGCATCCGGTGGAAAAAAGGGAATTTACTTTTATCACTCAGAGTTTCTGGAACAACTGTATGACTGATCTGGAAAAGCAATGAGAAGTAAACTCCAAAATATGAGTCTAAATCCAACTTTGTTTTGATAAACATATTAGAATAGTTTGTTCATTGACCATTGTTTAAAATATTAAACAGAGAATATTAAGAAGACATTATAAAAATGGAAGATGAGAAACAAATTAAGTAAAAAAATAACAATCAAAATGGAAATCATATTTCTCGATCACCAATTCAATATAATGTATTTATTTTATTTATTTATTATTTATATTTATATGCCACCTATTCCAATAGGAGTCAGTTAGACTCACATGTGCAGATGTTAACTGAAGTATATTGTTCCAAGAAAGGACCATTTCATTTTAAAATATTGTTCCATCATTCTCTGCTTCTTTATTTCAGATTCTTTGTGAAGCCATCTTTTTAGTTTCTTCTACAGTTGTGCAAGAGATAGGGAGATGTATTCCCTATGTAATTTGTCAGTTGTATAAGCCAAGAGACACAATTTTGGGAGTCTGTAATTTCCATAGCTTTCATTTTCCACTAATAATTACCAGTAATGATGTTAATTGATTTGAAATTTAGGGCTTAGGCAACTTAGAACTATGCTGCCTTCAATCTGACCCTAGTGTTGCACATAAAATTATCTGCTACAATGTCCACCTGTCAATGACTACTACAGCTTCAACCACAATAGTACACAAGGACACAATAGATGCAAACTTAATGTAAACTGTAATGATTGCCAAAAAATTGACTTCAGCAATGGAGCTGTCAATGCCTGAAATACATTTCCTGACTCTGAAGTTTCTTCCCCAAACCCCCAAAACTTTAACCTTAGAATGTCTACCATTGACCTCACCCCATTACTAAGAGGTTTGTAATGTGCGTGCATAAGCATACCAAGCGTGCCTACCATCCCTGTCCTAATGTCCCCATGTATTAGTAACCATCTCACGCACTCATAACTATGTTTATACATCTTATGTATTCACAATCATGTTTATACTTTGTCTGTAATCATATATACATTTGACAAATAAACAAAAATAAAATTATATATATATTGGAAATGGTCCTGGGTTGGGCCGAGAGGCAAATAAGGAGCTGTGATGTTCCTTCAATACACCAGGGTGATTCGACAAAAAAATATTTAACCCTTCCCTGGTGAAGAGGTGAAGGGATTGGATACTGTAGCCTAGAGGATAATTCTCTGCCTTATAAGGCAAAGGTTGCAGGTTCAAGTCCCAGTGGATATGGCTAGCTGATGAGGCCAAAATAGAAACATAGAAACATAGAAACATAGAAGACTGACGGCAGAAAAAGACCTCTTGGTCCGTCTAGTCTGCCCTTTTACTATTTCCTGTATTTTATCTTAGGATGGATATATGTTTATCCCAGGCATGTTTAAATTCAGTTATTGTGGATTTCCCAACCACGTCTGCTGGAAGTTTGTTCCAAGGATCTACTACTCTTTCAGTAAAATAATATTTTCTCATGTTGCCTTTGATCTTTCCCCCAACTAACTTCAGATTGTGTCCCCTTGTTCTTGTGTTCACTTTCCTGTTAAAAACACTTCCCTCCTGAACCCTATTTAACCCTTTAACATATTTAAATGTTTCGATCATGTCCCCCCTTTTCCTTCTGTCTTCCAGACTATACAGATTGAGTTCATTCAGTCTTTCCTGATACGTTTTATACTTAAGACCTTCCACCATTCTTGTAGCCCGTCTTTGGACCCGTTCAATTTTGTCAATATCTTTTTGTAGGTGAGGTCTCCAGAACTGAACACAGTACTCCAAATGTGGTCTCACCAGCGCTCTATATAAGGGGATCACAATCTCCCTCTTCCTGCTTGTTATACCCCTAGCTATGCAGCCAAGCATCCTACTTGCCTTTCCTACCGCCCGACCACACTGTTCACCCATTTTGAGACTGTCAGAAATCACTACCCCTAAATCCTTCTCTTCTGAAGTTTTTGCTAACACAGAACTGCCAATGAAATACTCAGATTTAGGATTCCTTTTCCCCAAGTGCATTATTTTACATTTGGAAACATTAAACTGCAGTTTCCATTGCTTTGACCATTTATCTAGTAACGCTAAATCATTTACCATATTACAGACCCCTCCAGGAATATCAACCCTATTGCACACTTTAGAGTCATCGGCAAATAGGCAAACCTTCCCTACCAAACTTTCCCCTATGTCACTCACAAACATATTAAAAAGAATAGGACCCAGAACAGACCCTTGTGGCACACCGCTTGTAACCTGACTCTGCTCAGAATACTCGCCATTAACAATAACTCTCTGATGTCTATGCTTCAGCCAGCTTGAAATCCACTGAACTATCCAGGGATTAAGTCCAATCTTCACTAATTTATCTATCAGCTCTTTATGTGGAACCGTATCAAAGGCTTTGCTGAAGTCCAGATAGGCAATATCCACGGCACCACCTTGATCCAACACCTTTGTGACATAGTCAAAGAACTCAATGAGATTAGTCTGACACAAAATATGGCCGAAATAGATCTATCCCAGTCTCCCTTAATTTTCAAATTCAGCAAAACAACAACATGTGACATATTTACTAAGAGGTTTGTAATGTGCGTGCATAAGCATACCAAGCGTGCCTACCATCCCTGTCCTAATGTCCCCATGTATTAGTAACCATCTCACGCACTCATAACTATGTTTATACATCTTATGTATTCACAATCATGTTTATACTTTGTCTGTAATCATATATACATTTGACAAATAAACAAAAATAAAATTATATATATATTGGAAATGGTCCTGGGTTGGGCCGAGAGGCAAATAAGGAGCTGTGATGTTCCTTCAATACACCAGGGTGATTCGACAAAAAAATATTTAACCCTTCCCTGGTGAAGAGGTGAAGGGATTGGATACTGTAGCCTAGAGGATAATTCTCTGCCTTATAAGGCAAAGGTTGCAGGTTCAAGTCCCAGTGGATATGGCTAGCTGATGAGGCCAAAATATGGCCGAAATAGATCTATCCCAGTCTCCCTTAATTTTCAAATTCAGCAAAACAACAACATGTGACATATTTTTATATATATATATATATATATATATATATATATATATATATATATATATATTTGTTTTCGTAGATTTTCACGGGTATATGTATGTAGATTGTTCTGAGTTCGGGTTTTGCCCCGTGTAATATTTTGAGTGTCTATGCGACGTTTCGGTGAAATCACATTCACCATCATCAGGCTGAAGTTATAAACTTTGTGCTGCTGTAAATATAGTTTGTTTGCAACTGCCATTTGTTCCTTATATATAGTGGTGGGGGTGGAGGTTTGGTTTGAATGTAGCAAATAGATTGGGTGGCTATGTTTTAATGATTTGATTGGTTGGTGGAATCATATTTAGTTGAAGGATTGACATGGTGATGATTATGATATGTTTTATTTGTTTAAGGCTGGTTTCCAAATCTCTGGTAGGCAGGACGTGTCATCTCGTTTGTTCATGCTGAGGGGGTGTTTTTCTATCTCTATGGCTTCCATGATAATTCTTTTGTATACATTTTCTGTTTTGGAAAGTAATTTAGTTTTTTCAAAGTCAATTTCATGCCCTGTTTTTTTAATGTGCTGGACAAGGGAGGAAGTTTTTTCTTCTTTTTTGACTGCATTCTTATGTTCTGCAATACGTGCATTTACTCTTCAATTAGTTTGTCCAATGTATGTGGCTGCACATGTTTTGCAAGGAATTTCATAGATTCCTTGGTTTTCGAGTTGGATTTTATCTTTTGGGTTTCTTAGGATGTTTGATATTTTTTGGTTAGTGACAAATGAAGTTTTGATATTATGTTTGTGTAGAATTTTACTAATTTTGTCTGTGGTGCCCTTGATGTAAGGGAGGAGGGTGGTGCCATTATCCTGTTCTTGATCTTGATTTTTGGGGGATGTCTCTTTTTTTGATTAGGTTTGTAATTGTTTTTCTTTCAAATCCATTAGAAATTAATACATCTTTGAGTTTGTTCAATTCAGTTTTTAAGTGCTCATGGTCAGCTAGGCGTTTGATTCTGATGATGAGAGTTTTGGCTACTGAGGTGATCTGTGCAGGGTGGTGATGGGAGTGTGCATTTAAATAACGGTTGGTGTGGGTTTTCTTTTGGAAGATGGTGTGTCCTAGGGTGCCATTGGGTTTTTTATAGATTAGGACATCCAGAAAGGGAAGTTGATCATTGGCTTCTGTTTCCATAGTGAATTGAATTTTGGGGTGTAGGCTATTGAGATGTATGAGGAAATTGTCCAGTTTTTCTTTACCGTGTGGCCAAATTACAAAGGTGTCATCTACATATCTCAGCCAAAGTTTGGGTTTGTGTTTAGATTGTTCCAATGCAATGTTTTCAAAATTTTCCATGTAGAGGTTTGCGATGACAGATGAGAGGGGTGATCCCATGGGGGCTCCTTCTATCTGTTTATATCTTTATTCATTATAGATGAAGTATGTATTTGTCAGACAGTGGTTGGTCAGCTCTAAGATATACTTGGGGGGCTTGTATTTGTTTTGGATAGCTGTTAAGGCTTCTTTAATTGGTATTTGGGTGAAAGGGGATACAACATCGAAACTCACAAGTAGGTCACCAGGTTGTAGGTTTTGTTTTTTAATTATTTCTATAAAGTGGAATGAATTTTGTACATATGAGGTTTCTGTATAGGGTTGAAGATATTTGGCTAAAATTTGGCGAGATTTTGCAGGGGTGAGCCTATGGAGCTGACTATTGGCCTGAGAGGTATTCCTTCTTTGTGTATTTTTGGAAGGCCATAGAGTTTTGGACATATGGAAGATTTTTCTCTGGGAATGATTCTTTGTTGGATTTCTTCACTGATGGGAGAGGCTTTTATTTTGGATTTGGTGGTTTTTTCTAGGTAGGTGGTAGGATCTGGGTTTTGTAGTAGGATGGATACTTTTTCCTTGTAGTCTGATGTGTTCATCACTACTGTGGAGTTTCCTTTGTCTGCTGGGAGGATGATTATATTGCTGTCTTTCTTCAAATTGATAAGTGCATTTTGTTCTTCTTTTTGTATGTTGCTTCTGGGTGGTTTGCTGGAGCAGAGAATATTGGTGACTTCAAGTCTGATTTTGTTGGCTTCATCTGGGTTGATTTTATTTAGGGTAGCTTCAACTCCACATATGATGTTTTCAGTTGGAATGCGTTTGGGGGCTATTGCAAAATTGAATCCTTTTGAAAGGACATTGGTTTCTGCAGTTGTGAGAATCCTGTCTGATATGTTATGTACTGTTTTTGTCATAAGTTGTTGTGGAGGGCTGGGTTTCTGCTATTTTTCTTTTTTTGCTGAATTTGAAAATTAAGGGAGACTAGGATAGATCTATTTCGGCCTTATTTTGGCCTCATCAGCTAGCCATACCCACTGGGACTTAAACCTGCAACCTTTGCCTTGTAAGGCAGAAAATTATCCTCTAGGATACAGTATCCAATCCCTTCAGCTCTGCACCAGGGAAGGGTTACATATTTTTGTGTCGAATATACTCACACACATATATATATTCATCTATTCCAGTATCATCCCCTCCCTTTTATATTCACACAAATGCATTCAAGACAGTTTTCATCATTGTCCTCTATTTCCGTAAAGATGTAGTTTTTTCTTATATATATTGTAACTACTACTCCTCTTTTGTTTTGTCTGTTTCTTTTAAATAATTTAAATCCTCTAGCTGTGTATTCCATTTAAGGGTTTCACCCCACTAAGTTTCCATAATGGCAACAAGGTTGTATCTGCCCTCATTTACTTGAATTTTTAAGTCACCCTATTCTTCATACCCTCGGTTTTAGTGTAGAGACATTTTTAATTGACTATATATTTTCTACATAACCCATTTTGTACCTGAGCTCCCCTACTTTCTTACTGTCTGTTTATTGGTACACCTGGTACAGCATACCCTATGAAAAGCTTGATTTTCCTTGACAGCAAGGAAATACATGTTCCCATCCTAATGTGCATCCTAATTCCCAGCATACAATGGACATAGTGAAAAGCAACTCTTGAATTCCATTGAGAAGATATGGATGAAACAATCCTGCACCCACTGCCACCTCACTCACTTTACTATATAAAAAAACACACACACAAACCTGTGGGACTTTGTAGGTTTCTACTAATGTGGACATCTGGGTGGAAATCTCCCTGTCAGCTGCATCAAGAAGAGCCAAAATGTTATCCTCCCTTCCACAGCTGTAGTTGGGAACATTGGCTTTTCCAGTAGAGAGCATGTCTAACAAGACTTCTGAAGTACCAAGAGTTCTCAAATAGTTGTCATGGATATTGTAGCCAAGTGTGAGATTGCACAGGAGCTGAATATACTTGTTGCTCTCTTGAATGGTGAAAATAAAGCATTCTATTCCTTTGGAAGTATAAGATTCACTAGTGTAAAAGAATACTTTGGTTAATGCAAGCATCATCAAAAGCAGTAATAAAAAACTTTTTTCCAATTTCATCTTCTTTGGGTATAATTTTTTTTCCTCCACCTTAAGATAAAACATATGCAAATAACAAAACACAATACGAATATCAAACCAGATACAAATGCCAAATTTCCATATCATTAGTGTGCTTTAAGGAGTTTCTTTAATTTCTATCTTCTCCCTCCCCTCCCATAACTCCATCTCTCCAGAATTATAGGTAGTACTAAATTCTAAAAACAAAAAAAAGAGACAAACCCCCCAAATATATCTTCAATATCTAACATTCTATAAATCCCATATTCATCATTATTTATGTATAAAGGGAAAGAGAAAAGGAAAGAAAAAAAGAAAAAAATCTCCCTCAGTCCAACATTTAGCTAATTCCCTAATACAAATAGTTTTCCCATATAAAATAATATAAGAACATGAACTATCTTATATTTGTGTTACATTAGCAACTAGTGCTGCCACCATTTCTTTTTTTTTCATCTGGCTGTCTACCCGCTATTTTTCAATCTTTTACCTTTTTTGGGAAAAGGAGAAAAGAATATTCATATACTTAAATATTTTTAACTTCCATCCAATCACAAAATTTTCCTCAAATTCTATAATATTCTGAATCTTCTTTAAGTCTTAAAGTAAGTCTATTTGTCTCAGCACAGTCCATAATTAAAATTAAAAATTAAAAATTTCTATTGCTACTTAACTTACAATGAATTGGACAACTTTAATACAAAAATTAACGTTAAGAAATGGAACCTGGACCTCAAAAACGAGATTAAAGAGGAGGAGTGGCAAATACTCTGGACTAGGAATTATAAATTGACTATCGCCACTTCCTATAAAGAAAACTTGATCAAAATGTATTACCGATGGCATATTACCCCAATCAAGCTAACTAAATCCAATAATAAACTCTCTCCAAATTGTTGGAAATGCCAACGAGAATTGGGCATCTACTTCCACTTATGGTGGCAATGTACCAAAGCTAATTTATTTTGGAATAAGATCGGAATTTGGATCGATGAAATGTTAAATTTATCACTTGACAAAACTCCTGAATGTTTTTTATTGGGCATAATCAGACAAAATCTATCGAAATCCCAAGTACACCTAATCATTCATGTAACAACCGCAGCTAGACTCACATATGCGCAGTGGTGGAAGAACGAAGAAGTACCCCCAAATGAAGTAATAATTAAAAAAATATTATACTGTGCAGAAATGTCAAAATTGACTTCACAAGTTAGAAATGAATCCTCGGCTACGTTCAACGATTGTTGGGACCCTTTTTATAACTGGCTAGGAAGCAAAAGCGAGAACAATAGGCCATAAGAATGCGATTTTTGACACTATCTCGAACTGTTACAAATCTGGTATAAACTATTTTATTATCTCATAAAATAACATGAGATGTTATATATATTTAGATATGAAGATTTATTAATATCTGTTAACTTCTCCGTAAAGTGTTTATTTCAACTCTGGCATTGAACCCTATTGATACAATACTCGAAATATGGTAATGAGCACATACAATTGAACCTAATTTCCGTTTTCAATACAACTCCTCTGTTTACTCGTCGACACTCCTACCCGTTTTTTGTCTGTTCAGTTTTTTCTGTTGTTTTTTTTTTACTTTTTCTGTACTACTTGTTCCTTTGTTTCGAATTGTACTATTTGTTGTATTTTATGGTGTACATATTTTCATTTTAATAATAAAACAATATATATTTTTTAAAAAAAATTCTATCCATCGTTACTATATGCACAATTAAATACATTTATTCTCTATTGAAATTATCTGGTAAAATTTCCAACCAAAATGTCTCTGGTTTTAATTCAATAGTCCTTTTCAATATCTTCTCAATCCAGTGCTGGATTTCTTTCCAAAATCTTTTCTGCTTCTGTACAAGTCCACCACATATAATAAAATGAACCAGGTACACAACCATATTTCCAACATTTCATTGAACTGTTCTTAAACATTTTTGCTAATCTCTCTGGTGATGTGTGCCATCTATAAAACATCTTATACATATTTTTAAAATGCTGTTGACACTGTCATTTTACAATTTCTCTCCCATAATTGCTGCCACATATCTATATCTATTGTATCACCCATATTCCTCCTCCACTTAGTCATTGTATCTTTAACTTTTCTGGAATCTAATTCAATTGTTAACAGATAAGTATAAAAAATTTTAATCAAGTTTTCATCTGGACCAAAAATAATTTTATCCAATTTTGTTTTTTGAGAATTAATACCTTTTGTTTTCAGATCTTTGTCATATCCAACTTGTAACTAAATATATCTATACCAATCTATGCCTTGTTTAAGTCTTCTATTGAACTTAGCTTTTTTTCTGTCCTATTATATCATTATACCTTACAATATTATTTCAATCAGTTCTACTGGAGTGAATCAAACTTCTATTGGTAAGATCCAAAAAGGTATTTTAATATAATGCTTACTCCTCAATTTTTCCAAATTGCAAACAATGAGTTCTGTATACTATATCTCTGGAAGTACTCATGTATTTTTCATTTTCCAAACCACACAAATGTGTGCCAACCAATCTGTAACTCATGTCCTTCTAACGTCATAAGTCTTTTATTTCTCAATTTCATCTTCTTTATGAACACATAATTATTGAGTTTGAAGCCAATACAACAAATAGTCACCCATCAACATTTAATATTTGTGAAAGTTGAGAAAATGGAAAGCAGATAAAAATTACAAATACTCTGTTAATTTTCATCAGCACAATATGGAGAATGCAAAAAAAAAAAAAATTAAAGCACAACCATTAAAGAAAGAAGTTATTTTATAATTGACCCAATAAAGCTGTTCTAAAATCAAGTCATTTTCTATTTCTACAATAACCATGAATTGAATATCAATGAGCAGTTATAAAAATATGGAAATGAGCTGGTCAAGGGTTAGCTACAATGATCCCTACTTTAAACAAAAGACATTAGTCAAATCATAAATTCAAGATTGGACTTGGAGAGGAAAATAATATGGACTTCTTTCAGGTATTTTTTTTACTGTTCCATCTTTTTAATTGTGTCTCTTCCCCTAAATAAGAGAAAAGGAGAAACCAACAGAAGTCTGATCAATCAACAAAAGTAATCAGTTTCTGAAATATAGGAGTAAGCAGAATGAGGAGAAATGGATGAAAGTGTTAGAACTGCAGATAGAAGGAATGCAATTTCATCACACTGAATAACTTACAAGTAAGACTGACTTAAAGGAAGCTGGTTGAAAAACAACATTCTCTGGTTTATTGTTACAGCACTGGTGACTATACCAATGAGATGGTCTCCTGGCCTGTAGTAGCTCCATGGTCTTTCTCTATCCAGGTGCACCATACTCAGTGGGCACTTCATTCTAAGGATCTGAGAGATTGTGTGGGACATCAGTAGCATAGAAAACAGAATCAGGAAGTCCATAATTCATGGAGTTGAATCAATTGACTGTTTCCAAAGAAGAGTTAGTCTTGTCTCCTCAATCTTGTGCAAACCATTCAGTACAAGTAGAGGCTTATATCTTTTTCAGATGCAAGATCCATTCTTTGTTGCTTCAGTCTGACATTATATCAAAGGCAGTCACTGGCAAAGTGGTAGTAGCAATCATCTCAAAGGTTGGTGGCTGTAATAATTACATGAGTGATAATTTGTCCTCTGGGCCTCTTCCAGGGCTCCATGTAAGAGGGACAGCTGTAGAAAAGGATTTTTGTGAAATGTTGCAGATACACCTCATGGAGACACTCTTCTATAACGATTGCCATCCTTCCTGTTAGGACATGTTCAGAAAGTGATGCTGAGGAAGCTGCGTCAATATCCAGGGAGTTGAATTGCGTCAGATGTGGAATGAACACATGGACACGTAAGCTGGATAAAATAGGTCACTTTATTAACATATTTACAAGAGACCTGCAGAGGTAAATAGATGGGGCGGAATATCCTAAATACAATATACTTGGGCAACTAATGGGCGTAACTCCTTGCCTGGACAGTGTGAGGCTATGTTTAGCCTATGCCCAGCCATGAATCCATACACAAGCATGTGGGAGGGCTCACCCCCATGACCCAGAAACAGAAATGACATAGATGAACCCCACGAGCACCCTCTTTCCACCAGCCTGGCCATTTTCCAAAAGATGCCTAAGGGAGAACACACAGTTGCTACTGATATCCTTTCTGCCCCTTTTCTACCATAGCAGGGGGTCAAATCTCTCTCTTGGTGCATTGCTCCCCCCTAAGCCTGCACCAACTCAGGCAGCCACCTCTGCATGTCTGCCATAAAGATGTTGTTCCCATCATCTGACAAGTGAATCCATTGTCCTGATAAAGGCCAGGTATATTCACACAAATGCCTGGGTGCTGGGAATCTGGCCGATGCTGCCATTGGTGCTGCCCCAATTCGGAAAGAGTGTGCCCCATATTGTCAGGGGTTCCCCTCTATTTCTTGCAGTGCTTTTTTGGTGATGGCCCAAAACTTGTATTTAGTCAGGGGTGTCATGTCCTGGTGACAGAACAGATACCCCTCACTGACTCCCCTAAACTCTTTAAAATGTGCCAATGCTGTCACAGGGCATACCTCCTTATATGATGTACTTGACATGTGTACAAGCTCCCCTCTACCCCTCTAGTCTGTTTTGGATTACCTTAACTTTAGCGATGCCCTGTCACTGCCTATTGTTAGATCGTTTGCACAGAAAGCCTTGAATGAATTATCATTGCGGGATGATGCCAGCCCCTCACTGACCCTGAATGCTCCAAAAAGCAGTGTGGTGGCTGCTGCGTGAAAAAGGAGTGCTTCATATGCCGAGGAGCAAAGCATCATCCATTGCCCACTGATCCCTATTAACAAGGTTATGGATAATGGCTTCCTAAAATCACCCCCTTTTTGCTCTCTATCCCTAAACCAACCCTCTAATGTCCTCCTAACCTTGAAATCACCTGTTGTGTCCTAGAAGCCATCCACTAATTTTCCTCCAATCGTCCTGGCTGACAGCCCTGCCCAATACTTATCTACACAGAATTCAAGTATGTGTTCCACCAGGATTTTCTATTTTTATTTTTTTAAATATTTTTTCAATATCATTTATCAGTTCATCTCAGTTAATTAGAATGAACTCCTATATGACTGATCCCCTAGTTTCTTTCTCTACTTCTTGGGAGACAAAGTTGTCTGCTAGGTTTGTCAGGAACATGTTTGATTTTACCCTTGGTACAGAGTTTCTCTCCCAGTTTATTTTTTTTTATTTTTTTTTATTTAGTCCAATACACAATAATACACAATGAAGGTAATAGAGGAACTGTGCCCCTGGTGGATGATTTGATATATAGGAGATTTAAAGACCTAAAAAAAGATTTATGGAAGACATTGTCTATCTACCGACCTGGAATGACTAATTGTTTGATTATATTTTTATATAGAACTGATTTTAGACTAATTGACTATTACTGATTAATGAATTTTTAATGTATTTCTTAAATTTTTAACCTTTTAATTCTAATATTAACTTTTAGACTTTTTAATATTAATCTTTGTAGTAATATTTAAATTTTAAATTTTTTAATTGATGGATAATTGGGGTGGGTTTAATAATATGTATGGAATGAGTGAGTGGTACGAATGGGATGGGTGGGGTGGGGTGGGTGGGATTATGGTATGGATGGAGTAAATATGTATGATATGAATGATTTACATGGACCACCTGATGAGAGAGAGGTGAGAGGGGAGGAGGCACCGATCTCTGGGGTGGCAGAGGGTCAGAATATTCCAGTGTTGCTGGGGAGAGGCAGATGTGGTGGGAGCCACAGAACTAGCCATTCCAAGGCAACGAGAGATCGCTGCTTAATAACGATCCCTCGTTCCGGCTCTGTGAGCTCAACCCAGGGTACTGGTGATGAGTGTAACTCTGGCCCTGGGCTCAGGCTGCTGCTACTCAATGCCAGGTCAGTGGTAAATAAAGCTCTCCTCATCCGGGATTTGATCCTGGATGAGGAGGCTGACGTGGCATGTGTGACCGAAACCTGGCTGCGCCCAGAGGGAGGAGTTCCTCTCTCTGAAATTTGACCAACCGGGTTTCAGATATGGCATCAGCCTCAACCTCAGGGAAGGGGGGGAGGAGTGGCTATTATAGCCAGGGAGAGCCTTTGCCTGCGTAGACTCATTGCTCCAGAGATTGCAGGTTGTGAGTCCCTACTAGTGAAGTTGGACTTAGGGGTTCAGATGGGCTTGTTGCTCATGTATCTGCCTGCCAGCTGCGTGTCAACAGCCCTGCCTGTGCTGCACAAGGAGGTAGACGGGCTGACGGTGGGATTCCCCAGACTCATTGTTTTGGGGGATTTTAACCTGCAGTCACTCGGCGAAAACTCTGGATTAGCACAGGAGTCCATGGACACCATGACAGCCATGGACCTGACTCAAGTAGTGCAGGGTCCAATTCACGAGGGGGGGCACACACCCGACATGGTATTCCTCTCTGAGCAATTGAGTAATGGTCTGACATTAAGGGGATTAGAAGTGTTGCCTTTGTCATGGTCAGACCATTTTCTACTGCGGCTTGACTTCCTGGCTCCAATCCTCCCCTGCAGGGAGGCAGAACCAATTAAGCTGTGCCGCCCCAGATGCCTGATAGATCTAGAGGGCTTTCAAAAGGCACTTGGGGTTATTCCAGAGGCACTCATCCACAGTTTGGCGGAGTCTCTTGCTGAGGCTTGGAACAAGGGTGCAGTGGAGGCTCTTGACCGGATTGCACTATTGCGACCTCTCTGCAGCACTAGACCCCGTAGAGTTCCATGGTTCAACGAGGAGCTCCAGGAGTTGAAACGCCAGAAGAGACGTCTAGAGAAGTGATGGAGGAAGAGTAAGTCCGAATCCGATCAAACAATTGTAAGAGCTTTTATTAAGACTTACAAAGTGGTGCTCAAGGCGGCAAGATGCGCGTATAATGCTGCCTTGATTGCATTGGTGGAATCCCGCCTGGCCGCTCTGTTTAGGGTGATCCGCTCTCTCCTTAACCAGGGGGGAGTTGGGGATCCCTTACAGAGTAGTGCCGAGGATTTTAACATGTTTTTCACTGATAAAATCGCTCGGATCTGGGTGGATCTCGACTCCAATTGGATAACAGAGTCGACTGACAATGAGTCAGTCGAGGTGACTGGGGCTCTTACTTGTCCATCTGTCTGGTAAGAGTTTGATCTGGTGACACCTGATGAAGTGGACAAGGCCATTGGAGCTGTGAGTTCCACCACCTGCTTACTGGATCTGTGTCCCTCCTGGTTGGTCTCTGCCAGCAGGGAGGTGACACGGACCTGGGTCCAGGAGATTGTCAATGCTTCTTTGGGGAGGGGGACCT
>NC_091951.1:14665829-14763329 GCF_031021105.1 Erythrolamprus reginae | reverse complement strand
ATTTATTTTATTGTTTCATTAATTAAATGTTATGATCCCAAGAAAAAAAATCATTGTCAGTTCCCTAGTTTTATCGTTAGATGTTCCTTAGTGTTTAGATCTGGTCTCAAGATGATAATGTAGCACTTGGGGAAGAAGATGCATCCCAGCAATCCAGCACTGGAAGCCAAGATGGAACAGACCTGCACAGTCACCATGTACTTTCCTTTGGTGCTCAAGTAGGTGGGCAGGAAAGAGACCCAGACACTGCAAAAGACCAGCATGCTGAAAGTTATCAGTTTGGCTTCATTGAAGGCCCCAGGCAGGTTTCTAGCCAGAAAAGCCACTATGAAGCAAATGACAGCTAGGAAACCCATGTAGCTGAGGACAACATAAAACATGGTAACAGAGCCTTCGTTGCATTGAAGGATGATCTCTCCATGACGGGTGTTCATGTCAGACTCAGGGAATGGGGGAGAAACTCCCAGCCACATGGCACAAATGAAAATTTGGACACCAGAACAAGAAAGGATGATGGAGTTGGCTAAGCTCTTCCCCAACCATCTTCTCATCCTGTTTCCTGGTTTTGAGGCAAGGAAAGCCAGTACCACTGTGATTGTTTTGGCCAACACAGAAGACACAGCTACTGAGAAAACAATACTGAATATTGTTTGTCGGAGAAGACAGGTTGCTTTTCTTGGCTGGCCAATAAAGAGAAAGGAGGACAAAAAACAAAGCAAGAGAGAAATGAGGAGGATGAAGGAGAGGTCCCGGTTGTTGGCTTTGACAATGGGAGTTTCAAGGTATTGAAGGAATTTGAATAAAACCAAGCCTGTGGTTAGGAACAAGAGTACAGCAAGGAAGACCAGGATGATACCCAGATGTTCTTCATAGGACAAGAAGGTTATTATTTTGGGATTGCATTTTATTCGATTCATGGTTGGATATTGATCATCTGGGCACTTGGTGCATGTTTTACTATCTGAAAAAAATAACAATGCTTTTATTGGTTTTCAAATTTTAAGAAAACTCTGGATGAGATGAGAAGCCAGGAAAACCTCAATAATTGTAGAGTCTTACACTGCAACAAAAATATCCCCAAATATGTACAAACAAGAATAACAACTAAATAAAATCAAACTATAAAAAGAAGAACAACAAAATAAAATGAAAAGAAGAAATATCTGATGCCACAACCTCCTTTTGTCAACTTCAAATCTAAAGTTCATTAAATGCAACTATTGTTGCTTTTCAGTTACCACAAAGATGGGGAAAGCAGGGGGGAGGGAGATTAATCTGTGGAATACCAGTTCCAGACAGCAACAAGAAACCATCCTGTGCGAACCTAGGTCACTTAAACAAATGGGTAATCACTTATCCTGCACTGACCTTACTTTATCCCAAATGCCTGGAAAAAATAGCATGTTTCCAGAGATTTAAGAGGATGGGGGCTATTTAATTTCAGGGAAGTGGGTCCAATGGAGCAGAAACTGCCCCAGAAAAGGGAGGCTTTTGAGGACCCACAAAGTGGCAATGTTTTAGGGAACAGAATGCCAAAGCATTTCAGGTGTGGCCTTCATAGGTTTTTACAAGTAGCGTGATTTTCATTCTATGCCTCTGTTTATACAACCAAGGATTGTATTAGCTTTTTATGCTTCTGCTGCACACTCATGTGGCAATCTTATCCCACTATCTCCCATCTCTGAGATAACCAACGATTAATTAATTAATTACATTTATTTATATATATATATTTATTTATGTATATATATATATATATGGGTACCTCTGTATGATGGATGCAAACCATCCCTATTAAACAACTCCCTATTAGACTACCTACTGACATCATGACTTACATAGCCAAAATCTTCAGCTTTCCACCACTGACTTAACCACACATTAAACTCTGTGATACAAGTTGTTTTTTTCTTCATCTTTGTGTGTTTATTTATTAACTTTTTGTCAGATGATGGACATATGTTTCCACCAAGAATATTTAAACTCCATTACTAATTATTCACCCACACTTTCAAACCATGCTCTCAATAAACTACTCTAAAAAGATTGAACACAGAATGAAAGTTTCCTAATTTGGATGGATCCATGGAGTTCCTCTTGAGAAGGATTGAATACTGTCTACTTCAGGGCAGGTAGTACATCCCACTCCATGAAAAAAAAAAGCATTAACTATTTTAAAATTGAGAATTTGAAAAAACAATGAGGTCTTCTAGAAATTCATCAAAATCCCCAGTCCTATCCCTGATAACAGAGCCTTGTATACTGGTTGTATGGCAGATAGCATCTTGATGTACACAGCTCTTGCTTTCTTAGTATTTTGTTCCTGTTGTTTTAATTTTTAATTGTTGATTTAACTGTGTGCTATTAACTGTCACTTTGTATGAAATACACAACCATATAAATTTGAGTAATAAATTTCAAAACAAAGAGATTTTAAGAAATGTTAACTTATGAAGAAATTCAAGAAGTGGAACTGAGTTTCTTATTATTTATTTATTTATTTATTTATTCGTTTGTTTGTTTGTTTGTTTATTGTTAGAGTTGAAAGGGGCCATGAAGGCCATCGAGTTCAACCCCCTGCCCAAGCAGGAACCCTATAGTACACCAGTCAAGTGGCAGTTCAATCTTCTCTTAAAAATGTCCACAGTGTTGGAGTTCACAACGTCCACTGGTAGGTTGTTCTATTATCAGTGCAGTCTTTTTACAAGGAGATGAAGCAATATATTTCCATCCTCACATGAACTGGCAATAATTTTAAAGGTTCAAGTGTCATGCCGATGTAGACATTGGTGATAAATTAATGGCTCACCACACTATCTATAGAAGGGCCGATGTTTATGGGAACTTGGGAGGGGTGAATTCAAGAAGAAACAGATGCAGCCACAAATAAATAAATAAATTGGAACTTTGAGGAATTTTATTTATTTATTTATTTATTACTTAGATTTGTATGCCGCCCCTCTCCGAAGACTCGGGGCGGCTCACAACATGTAAAAACAAATCATAAGTAAACAGACAATTTAAAAAATATTTAAATATTTTAAAAAGCCCCATATGCTAACAGACACACACACAGACATACCATGCATAAATTAAACATGCCCAGGGGGAGATGTTTCAGTTCCCCCATGCCTGACGGCAAAGGTGGGTTTTAAGGAGTTTACGGAAGGCAGGAAGAGTAGGGGCAGTCCTAATCTCCGGGGGGAGTTGGTTCCAGAGGGCCAGTGCCGCCACAGAGAAGGTTCTTCCCCTGGGGCCCGCCAACCGACACTGTTTAGTTGACGGGACCCGGAGAAGGCCCACTCTGTGGGACCTAATCGGTCGCTGGGATTCGTGCGGCAGGAGGCGGTCTCGGAGATATTCTGGTCCAATGCCATGAAGGGCTTTAAAGGTCATGACCAACACTTTGAATTGTGACCGGAAACTGATCGGCAACCAATGCAGACTGCGGAGTGATGATGAAATATGGGCATACCTAGGTAAGCCCATGACTGCTCTCGCAGCTGCATTCTGCACGATCTGAAGTTTCCGAACACTTTTCAAAGGTAGCCCCATGTAGAGAGCATTACAGTAGTCGAACCTCGAGGTGATGAGGGCATGAGTGACTGTGAGCAATGAGTCCCGGTCCAGATAGGGCCGCAACTGGTGCACCAGGCGAACCTGGGCAAACGCCCCTCTCGCCACAGCTGAGAGATGTTGTTCTAATGTGAGCTGTGGATCGAGGAGGATGCCCAAGTTGCGGACCCTCTCTGAGGGGGTCAATAATTCCCCCCCCAGGGTAATGGATGGACAGATGGGGTTGTCCTTGGGAGGCAAAACCCACAGCCACTCCGTCTTATCCGGGTTGAGCTTGAGTCTGTTGACACCCATCCAGGCCCCGACAGCCTCCAGGCACCGACACATCACTTCCACCGCTTCGTTGACTGGGCATGGGGTGGAGATGTAAAGCTGGGTATCATCCGCATATTGATGATACCTCACCCCATGTCCTTGGATGATCTCGCCCAGCGGTTTCATGTAGATGTTAAATAGCAGGGGGGAGAGGACCGACCCCTGAGGCACCCCACAAGGGAGAGACCTAGGAGTCGACCTCTGACCCCCCACTAACACCGACTGCGACCGGCCAGAGAGGTAGGAGGAGAACCACTGCAGAACAGTGCCTCCCACCCCCAGCCCCTCCAGCCGGTGCAGAAGGATGCCATGGTCGATGGTATCGAAAGCCTCTGAGAGGTCAAGGAGCACCAGGACAGAGGATAAACCCCTGTCCCGGGCCCGCCAGAGATCATCCATCAACGCGACCAAAGCGGTTTCTGTGCTGTAACCGGGCCTGAAACCCGACTGCCGGGGACCTAGATAATCGGCTTCTTCCAAGGACTGTTGGAGCTGGAGTGCCACCACCTTCTCAACAACCTTCCCCATAAAGGGAAGGTTGGAGACTGGACGATAGTTATTAAGGACAGCTGGGTCCAGGGAGGGCTTCTTGAGGAGGGGGCGCACAAGCGCTTCTTTATAGAGTGATGGAAAAACTCCCCTCCCCAAGGAAGCATTGGTAATCTCCTGGGCCCAGCTCCGTGTCATCTCCCTGCTGGCCGAAACCAACCAGGAGGGGCACGGATCCAGTAAACAGGTGGCGGAACTCACAGCTCCAATGGCCTTGTCCACTTCATCAGGTGTCACCAGATCAAACTCTTCCCAGACAGGTGGACAAGTACGTGCCCCAGTCACCTCGACTGACTCGTTGTCAGTCAACTCTGTTGTACAATTGGAGTCGAGGTCGGCCCGAATCCGAGCGACTTTATCAGCGAAAAACGTGTTAAAATCCTCGGCACTACTCTGCAAGGGCTCCCCAACTCCCCCCTGATTAAGAAGGGAGCGGGTCACCCTAAACAGAGCGGCCGGGCGGGATTCCGCTGATGCAATCAAGGCGGCATGGTACACGCATCTTGCCGCCTTGAGCGCCACTTTGTAAGTCTTAATAAAAGCTCTTACAAGTGTTCGATCGGATTCAGACCTACTCTTCCTCCATCGCTTCTCTAGACGTCTCTTTTGGCGTTTCAACTCCCGGAGCTCCTCGTTGAACCATGGGGCTCTACGGGGTCTGACGCCTCGGAGAGGTCGCAAAGGCGCAATCCGGTCAAGAGCCCCCGCTGCAGCCGTGTTCCAGGCCTCCGCGAGAGACTCCGCCGAACTGTGGACGAGTGCCTCTGGAATAACCCCAAGCGCCGTCTGAAAGCCCTCTGGGTCCATCAGGCGTCTGGGGCGGAACATCTTCATTGGTTCCGCCTCCCTGCGGGGGAGGATTGGAGTCAGGAAGTCAAGCCGTAGTAGAAAATGGTCTGACCATGACAAAGGCAATACTTCTAAGCCCCTTAGTCTCAGACCATTACTCAATTGCTCGGAAAGGAATACCATGTCAGGTGCGTGCCCTCCCTCGTGAGTCGGACCCTGTATTACTTGAGTCAGGTCCACGGCTGTCATGGTGGCCATGAACTCCTGTGCCAACCCAGAGGTTTCGCCGAGTGATGGCAGGTTGAAGTCCCCCAGGACGATGAGTCCGGGGAACTCCACCGCCAACCCGGCTACCTCCTCGAGTAGCACAGGCAGGGCTTTTGACACGCAGCTGGGAGGCAGGTACGTGAGAAATAAGCCCACCTGAACCCCTAAGTCCAACTTCATCAAGAGAGACTCGCAACCCGCAATTTCCGGAGCAATGAGTCTACGCAGGCAAAGGCTCTCCCTGGCTACAATAGCCACTCCTCCCCCCCTTCCCTGGGGTCGAGGTTGATGCCATATCTGAAACCCGGCTGGGCAAATTTCAGAGAGAGGAACACCTCCCTCCGGGCCCAGCCAGGTTTCAGTAATACATGCCAGGTCGGCCTCCCCATCCAGGATCAAATCCCGGATGAGGAGAGCTTTATTTACTACCGACCTGGCATTCAGCAGCAGCAACCTGAGTCCAGGGCCAGAGTTACACTCACCACCAGTACCCAAGATTGGGCTCACAGAGCCAGAACAAGGGACCGTTATTAGGCAACGATCCCTCGTTCCCCTGGAACGGCTAACTCTGTGGCCCCCGCCATATCTGCCTCTCCCCAGCAACACAGGGATATTCCGACCCTCTGGCCCCCCAGAGATCGGCGACCCCCCCTCTCCTGCCTCCCGGGCGTCAGGTGGGCCAGACCTATCATTCACACTACTATCAATAAATTCATCCATACCGCCCACACCCCCACCCCCACCCACCCAATCAAACCAGTCGTTCCATTCATAACCACAAGCAAATTTATCCCAATCATCCATTACTTAGAACCCTAATTACATTAAAAATCAATTAAATTAATGATAGTATAAAATGGCAGTTAATAACACTTTAAAAACACTGAAAGCCGTTAAAATATCACTATATACAATATACACTAAATTATAAGTTAATATAAATTAATGTAAAATTAATTTCGTTGATGGTATGAACAAATCTTAAAAATATTCTTCAATCATCAGTAGTCAGTCAGTCCAGGCATGATGTTCTTCTGGTCTTCACAGGTCTTAGGTCTTAGTCTAATTTAAAAAGCCTTGATCTTAAAATTTTCTCTCTTTCTGGGTGTCTTTTTAAAAACAGTCCACAAGGGGGCAGTGTTCTTCAATTTATCCACAGTCCACCGGGAGCATAGTCTTTCAGCAGTAATATACATAGATCACAGAAATTAAGGTTAAAAGGGGAAGGAGGGGGGGGAAGGGAGTAAATAGAATAGTCCTCAGTTTTTTGACTCCCCCTGGCCCCCAGTAGCTCTCACCCACTGGTGCCAACGGGAGGGGGCTAACTTAATTGCCCCTAAATGTCCTCGTTCATCTGTTCTCTCTCTCTCTCCCCTCCGTGTTGTCTCTGCCGCTCCCAGTCATCACCATCTCGGCACCGGACCTCTCACCTCCGGAGTCGAGTTGGGGATCCATCTCAGCAGGGGACTCGGCTCCCTTTGCTCCCCACAACTCCCCACAACTCCTCTTATCACCTCTCTGCCAGCGCCGCGAGCCTCCGACCTCTGTCCGGTCCCGCCGCCATTCTCCGCGCCGGCAAGAATACTTTGATTTGGACTCTGATTTAGTGTAGATGTTATCTGGAACCTTGACATTAAGTATATCAATGGATATTAAGTAGATTGATCTTTTGTTTGTTCTTCTATTCCTCCACCTTTCTCTTCTTTTAAATCACAACACTATATATTAGGCTTTTTATTTCTTTTCAGAATGTTCCTTTTTTGTTGGGTTGATAACTCTTTGTATCTCAATATTTAACAAGGAAAATTGGAAAGATAAGAAAAGATGAGAAGGAAATATCCACTTAATGATTTTATGCTGAATCCTCCCTTTGGTTTTCATTTGTTCTCCCCTCCATTATTTATTTATTTTATTTATTTATTAATTGGACTTATATGCTGCCTCTCTCTGTAGACTCGGGGCGGCTTACAACACTATTGGTAAACAGATACAATAAATAAACATTTCTAGGCCAATTAATAGAATAATAATTTTAAAATTATCTTAAAAACTAAACATATAAAATCAAAGAGTCACATACATACTATCACACCAAATATATTCATTGGGCAGAGGCTGGGGTATAATGACCCCAAGCCTGGCAACATAAATGTGTTTTCAAGAAGGCAAGGAGGGTGGGGGCAGTGCGAATCTCTGGGGGGAGTTGATTCCAGAGGACCGGGGCTCCCACAGAGAAAGCTCTTCCCCTAGGCCCCACCAGCTGACATTGTCCGGTTGATGGGACCCTGAGGAGACCAACTCTGTGGGACCTAACCAGATGCTGGGATTTGTGCGGCAGAAGGCGGTCTCGGAGATAATGTGATCCTATGCCATGTAGAAACATAGAAACATAGAAGACTGACAGCAGAAAAAGACCTCATGATCCATCTAGTCTGCCCTTATACTATTTTCTGTATTTTATCTTAGGATGGATATATGTTTATCCCAGGCTTGTTTAAATTCAGTTACTGTGGATTTATCAACCACGTCTGCTGGAAGTTTGTTCCAAGGATCTACTACTCTTTCAGTAAAATAATATTTTCTCATGTTGCTTTTGATCTTTCCCCCAACTAACTTCAGATTGTGTCCCCTTGTTCTTGTGTTCACTTTCCTATTAAAAACTGTAAATGTAGGGCTTTATAGGTCATAACCAACACTTTGAATTGTTTCTGGAAACCAATCAGTAGCCAATTCAGTCTGCAGACTGATGGAGAGATGTGAGCATATTTTGGAATGCCCAAAACTTCTCAGGCAGCTGCATTTTGGACGATTTAAAGTTTCCGAACACTCTTCAAAGGTAGTTGAACCTTGAGGTGATAAGGGCATGAGTGACCATGAGCCCACAACTGGTAAACCAGGCAAACCTGGGCAAACACCTCCCTCGCCACAACCAAAAGATGGTGTTGTAAACTGTGATTTGTGAGCGGCCCTGAGTCTTCAGAGAAGGGCGTCATACAAGTCTAAATAATACTACTACTACTACTACTACTACTACTAATAATAATAATAATAATAATGATGATGATGTCTGTGGATCGAGGAGGACACCCAAGTTGCGGACCCTCTCTGAGGGGGTCAATAATTCCCTCCACATGGTAATGGACGGACAGATGGATGTGTCCCTGGGAGGCAATACCCACAATGACTCCATCTTGTCTGGATTGAGCTTGAGCCTGTTGACAGCCATCCAGACTCTGACAACCTCCAGACACCGGCACATTACTTCCACTGCTTCACTGAGTGGACATGGGGTGGAAATGTACAGCTGAGTACCGTCAGCGTACTGGTGGTAACTCAACCCATGCCCCTGGATAATCTCACCCAGTGGTTCTCCTCCCCAAGTAGCTATTTCAGCTTATAAAGTTTTATGATATCCATAAAGATTGACTGATTAATTGAAGAAATTATTGATGTATCTTTTAGTCTGTAGTGTAAAGCAAAATCCATTGATCTGAAATAATAACTTGGTTACAAAGAATTTAGATGTTCCTAACAAAGATGGAAAGTCACAACTAATCTGGCAAATAAGAAAGAGATTTCCTGAAATGTAAATGTACCTTTAACATGCATATTGATTATAGTACTCTTGCTGAAGCCAGTAAGTTTCCCTGTGGTATCACCCACCTTTCTGAGTGGAGATGGTCCCCTCTGGACAAGGAACACAATCGTAACAGCAAACTGGTTCTTCTTTTCGAGCTTTCTTGACAAATCCAGGATGGCATTTTTCCACACATATGGACTGAGGCAGAGACTAAGAAGAAAAAGAAGATATGCCAAAGAAATCTATGAGTCATGGTGGCACACTGGCTAGAGTGCAGTACTGCAGGCTACTTCTGCTGGTCAGCAGCTGTCAGTAGTTTGGTAGTTCAAATCTCACCAGGCTGAAGGTTATCTCAGCCTTCCATCCTTCCCAGGTGGGTAAAATGAGGACCCAAATTGTTGGGGGTAATATGCTGACTCTGCAAATTTCTTAGAGAGATCTGTTAAGCACTATAAAGTGGTATATAAATGCTATTTCTATTTTAGAACTCACTATCCCCGCAAAACGATGGTAGATATGAACATTAGCCAAGTAGTCTCTGAGCTTCACTTAAGCAAATATGAAATCTCTGACTACTTCCAAATGGCTGCAGGAGATACAATTGCACCCAGATGGCTCACGGAATGACACTTTTAGCCTCCTCCACTTGGCCGAGCCTGTTCTGTCCCCAGCCTTCCGCCCCCCAGCCATTGGTTGCTGCCTTTTCTCCCTGGCCCTTTCACCAAATGGGTCTCAAAAGCAATTTTGTCCTGGCCTGTTGGACGCAGGGGACACTTGGCTGCCAGCCAATCACAGGATTTGTTACTTTTCATTCATTTCCCTCTCAGAAGGAACCTGGGAGGACCTCTTTCAGCAGTTTTATGGCAATAAATAGAAAAAGAAAAGAAAAGATGCAGAAAGATGTTAAATGGCAATGATTTGTGTCCTAAATAATAATCCCTCCAAATCTCATTCTCATCAGGTTCTAGCTGAACCAGTTTATAATGATATTCAGCATTAGAGCATCTGAAGGATACCAATAGAATTGAAGCCTCCCCATTTGTCAAGAAAAGTATAGATGTTTTATTCCACACATTCAATTCTCAGTTAAGGCTACCCACCTTCCCACCTTTTTCACTAGGTTTAGCCCACTTGTAATGGGTCCCAATTCTTTACAAAAGAGAGAGAGAGAGAGAGAAAATACACCAATATTTTCCCCACCTTGTTGAGCAGCTTTAGCTGTGACAAAGCATACTGGTTGATTATCAGTCTCTGCCTTTCAAAACTCCCCAAATACTTGTCAAAGGGGTCCTCCTTGGGGAGAATCACCCTACTGATGATCTCCAGATTTGCCGCTACGTCTCCATTCTGATCCAAGTACACATTCATAAGGGAAAGATTGTACAATTCCTCCTTCTTTAGAAATGAATAGAACTAGAATGGAAACATTCAGGAATTTTAAAAGCAGAAATCTTGCTTTCTTATCTCTCGTCTCTTATTACACTAGAATCTTCTACAGTTGTCTAACTTGTGAATATTGTGATTGGGAGAACAGGTTTGCCACTATCCTCAAAACTCTAGAACAGAGGTACTGTAATAATTCTCAATCATATAGTATAGTGACAAAAACTATAGTGAGAAGATATAAATGCCATAAATTGTCAGTTATACAGAATTTGGAAGATCTTTTCTGAGCTTCTTTCTCTGTCCATTATGCAGCTGCTAGTTGCCTCCCTCCCTACTCCCTCGCCCCCTTCCCAAGACACACAGTATCTCTTTCTCTGCTCCACCAAACTCATTCCCACATATCATTTCACTTCCTTAATAGATTATGTGAATGCTGATGGTAACTTATTTTTAACAAATAATTAACAAAATTGATGAGATGAATATGGATTAATAAATAAATGTAGTTTAACAGATTAACAGACTTGGAATAGCCTTGTAGGTCATCCAATCAAACCCCCTGCCCAAGCAGGAGACCCTACACTGTTTCTGACAGTTAGTTGAGAATTGCATCATATAATAATTAAGTGGACACAATTGTCTTAAAATTCTACTCAAATATTTTTTTAATATTACTAATCAAATTTCAAAGTCATGAAAAATAAGTAGACATTGTCATCAATTCTTCTCTATTTTAATTAATAAAGGAAGTAGATAATCATAATTTTGTGGTGCAAAAATTATAACAACCCTTGAATAAAGTTATTTTTATCTCTTTCACAATATTCCCAGATTCCAGAAAATAAAGGAATATATTTTTGTGATAGAGAGAAGTATATAAGTAAAATTTGATAGGAAACTAATTTGTAACATATAGGGTTTGATACATGATTGTATCTTATATAACACATATGAATCGTTCTTTAAGATTTCATTTGTAGTTTTTGTCACATTTTTGTCACATTATTCTATATGTAGAATGGTTACTGATTATAATAAAGTAGTACTAATATTTTAATTATATAATAACCATATTATTAATTTGACAATAATGTCAGTAATGATCCAGTAGATTCATACCAGGTCCTCTTGCAGGAAAGACATGGAGAAGTCATTCCACAAAAGTATCATCAACTTTAATCAAAGACAAAGAAATAGAGGAAGAGATCAAAGAAGCTGCTTTTAGCCTTCATGAAAGACAACAAAGAAAAGAGCCATGTCAGTTTACAGGTGTTTAAGTTCTGAAGGAATCTGGGGACTTCTTTTTCAATATACAAAATGCCTTGGATTGTAGAAGGGAGGATGCAGCACTCTTCCAATAATATGAAATGTTGTACAAAAGTTTAAGATCTTAAACCACCAAGCTCAGATAATCTCAATGACCCTGAAAAGGAATTTAGTATGATGAAATCCCATACCTTCCATGGCTTCAGCCTTGGAATCCCCAACCTTTCTTCTCCCTTCTCCCTTCTTCTATGGGGATTGGACATAGCATTTAAGGCATAGGCCAGAATCTTAATGACACTGTAAGCAAGACCTGGGTTTGTGATCCTCATCCTATTCTCTTTCTCTTCCAGTGTTGCTTTCTGGGTACATCTTCTCCGGACTTTGACAGAAAAGACATGTTGTGAAACAGAACAGTGAAAATACTCATTTTGAAATTCAGGTTCCACAAAGAAAGGATGTTTATAGGCCTTATCTTTATTCCAACTTTTTTTCCACTGAAAAGGAAATGTCCAAATACTGTGAACATACTTGAGAAGACTGTCCTTTCTAAAGAAATGTACTCCAATCATTGTTGTGATCCAGACTTTCCCTTCAATGGGTCCTGGCAAATGCATAAGCGTTGAATGGAAAAGAAGAATTCTATCGAAAGGGGGCTCCAATTCCATGAAGTGAACAAAGACATTGACTTGTTTCCATTTGGAGAGGGCATCCCTGAGGGGTGCTGTATTTCCAGTCATTGAGAATTGTTGTGATATAACAACACAAATTGTATTCTTGACAAGCAAAGGAATAAACATTCTCATGAAATTCTCTCCCTTCTCTGTTTCTGGAGCAAAGAGACCAATCAAGGTCCATCTGAAATGGAGGAGCAATTGGATAATTTGTGGATAATGAAAGCCATCTTTAGGGAACATCCAGTAGAAAAATGGGAAATGGTGTTTATCGCTAAGAGCCTCTGAAGCAATTTTGTCACTGACCTGAAAAAAAGCAGTGAAGAGTATTGTGTTAGATTTGGGGTTTACCAAGTCCAAATTTTTAGTTTTTAATAGATTTTAACTTTTTTCTTAGGCACATTAGAACAGTTTCTTTTTGATCAAAAGGTCATATCAGAATATAAAAGGCAGAACATTAAGAGGATCACATGTAAAAGTAGATTTTAAAAATGAGCATAAAGAGTAAAAACAGTATTTTTAATATCCTCTGAATTTACCACAATCACACTGCATATGAGGATCTCAACTGAATTAATTTCCTCCAAAAAAGAAGCATATTATATGTAATTATTGGATTCTGATCACATAGGAAATACGTTGCTTTAATATTAGGATATTAGGATCAAATTAGATCATTTCTCTAAAGTGCATTCTAAGATATTGATCTCCCACTTTGTCTGGACACTCTGACAGTTCCAACATTATTAATATTATAAGATATTGACAAAATATAATATTAAAAGATATTGACAAAATTGAATGGGTCCAAAGAAAGGGCTACAAGAATGGTGGAAGGTCTTAAGCATAAAACGTATCAGGAAAGACTTAATGAATTCAATCTGTATAGTCTGGAGGACAGAAGGAAAAGGGGGGACATGATCGAAACATTTAAATATGTTTGTTCATTCAGTTTCTTTGTAATTTAAAGTTCGTATGACCGATGTTTACAATTTATCTTTTCAGTTTGATATTATGATTTTTGACGTAGATTGCTAGCTTTATAGGACAGAAGGAAAAGGGGGACATGATCGAAACATTTAAATATGTTAAAGGGTTAAATAAGGTTCAGGAGGAAAGTGTTTTTAATAGGAAAGTGAACACAAGAACAAGGGGACACAATCTGAAGTTAGTTGGGGGAAAGATCAAAGGCAACATGAGAAAATATTATTTTATTGAAAGAGTAGTAGATCCTTGGAACAAACTTCCAGTAGACATGGTAGATAAATTCACAGTAACTGAATTTAAACATGCCTGGGATAAACATATATCCATTGTAAGATAAAATACAGGAAATAGTATAAGGGCAGACTAGATGGACCATGAGGTATTTTTCTGCCGTCAGTCTTCTATGTTTCTATTATAAAAATATATATTTTCCCTAATTTCATATTTATTTATTTTATTTATTTATTCGATTTTTATGCCACCCTTCTCCTTAGACTCAGGGTGGCTTACAACATGTTAGCAATAGCACTTTTTAACAGAGCCAGTCTATTGCCCCCACAATCCGGGTCCTCATTTTACCCACCTCGGAAGGATGGAAGGCTGAGTCAACCTTGAGCCGGTGATGAGATTTGAACCACTGACCTTCAGATCTATAGTCAGCTTTAGTGGCCTGCAGTACAGCACTCTACCTGCTGCGCCACCCCGGCTCATATACTGTCTAAATTTCCAATTCTTCTCTAACAGTAGTAGCGGAAATCCTTTTATCCACCCTCAACATACTTCTCAGTTTTAATAATTATATAAATTAAATCAGATATCAGATTAACAGAGTTGGGAGGAACCTTGTAGGTCATCTCATCCAATGCCCTGGGTCCAAGAAGGAGACCCTTACATCTTCTTCTACCTAGGATTGAACTCACAACCTCCTGATTGTGAGGCAAGAGCTCCACCTCTAGGCCATAGCAGCTTCAGCCCAATATAAGTGCATGGTGGTAATCTTGGCCCTTTGTAATGTAATATTTCAAACTAAGAAAACTGCATAGCTTGATTTAAAAAAACCAAACAAACATTTTAACAGTGCATTTAATTGTGCCTTTGGTCTAAATGACATCCTTTGATGTTGAGAGAGCCAAGATCTTGTCACAAAAAAAAAAAATACCCCAGGGAAGGAAAGGTGTGAACTTGCTCTGTTTGTCCTCAAAATGGCAATACTGTCATTTTCCAAAGACCAAAACTTTTGACTTATCCGTAATCAGATAATTCTTATGACAGAAGGAGTCAAGTCATTTTAACACCATATGCAAAAGTTAATGTCATATTGGCAGCACATTTGTGTTACGTTCGTGTAAGGATCAGTCTTAGTTCTCGGAGCTCCATTGATCCTAAGTGAAAAGAATGGTGAGTACAGTGATCCCTCGAGTTTCGCGATCTCGATCATCGCGAAATGCTATATCGCGATTTTTAAAAAAATATTAATTTAAAAAAAAACCACTTCCGCGTTTGGCTTCGGGAGTCAGTTGGGAAGCCGTGTGGCTGTTTTAAAAGGTGGCCGCCGGCCTGGGGTGCTTGCCAGCACCCCCCCGAACCCGCAACCCGGGTTTGGGGGGGTGCTAGGAAGCCCCCCATGCCGGCGGCGACCTTTTAAAACAGCCGCGCGGCTTCCCAGCTGAGTCCTGAAGCCAAACGCCAAAGGCGAACTTCCGCGTTTGGCTTCAGGACTCAGTTGGGAAGCCGCGCGGCTGTTTTAAAAGGTCGCCGCCGGCCTGGGGGGCTTCCTAGCACCCCCCCAAACCCGGGTTGGGGGTTCGGGGGGGTGCTGGCAAGCCCCCCATGCCGGCGGCGACCTTTTAAAACAGCCGCGCGGCTTCCCAACTGAGTCCTGAAGCCAAACGCGGAAGTTCGGCGGGCGAACGAGGTGAGCGGCGATCGAACGAGGGGAGCGGCGGGCGAACGAGGGGAGCGGCGGGCGAACGAGGGGAGCAGCGGATGAACGAGGCGAGCGGCGATCGAACGAGGCGAGCGGCGGGCGAACGAGGGGAGCGGCGGGCGAACGAGGGGAGCGGCGGGCAAACGAGGCGAGCGGCGGGCGAACGAGGCGAGCGGCGGGCGAACGAGGCGAGCGGCGATCGAACGAGGGGAGCGGCGGGCGAACGGGGCGAGCGGCGCGGTGAACGAGGGGAGCGGCGGGCGAACGAGGGGAGCGGCGGGCAAACGAGGCGAGCGGCGATCGAACGAGGGGAGCGGCGGGCGAACGGGGCGAGCGGCGGGCAAACGAGGTGAGTGGCGGGCGAACGAGGGGAGCGGCGGGCAAACGAGGCGAGCGACGATCGAACGAGGGGAGCGGCGGGCGAACGGGGGCGAGCGGCGATCGAACGAGGGGAGCGGCGGGCGAACGAGGGGAGCGGCGGGCGAACGAGGGGAGCAGCGGGTGTGAACGAGGCGAGCGGCGATCGAACGAGGGGAGCAGCGGGCTAACGGGGCGAGCGGCGGGCGAACGAGGCGAGCAGCGGGTGAACGAGGCAAGCGGCGATCAAACGAGGGGAGCGGCAGGCGAACGATGGGAGCAGCGGGGCGAACGAGGGGAGCGGCGGGCGAACGAGGGGAGCGGCGATCAAACGAGGGGAGCGGCGGGCGAACGAGGGGAGCGGCGGGCGAACGAGGGGAGCGGCGGGGCGAACGAGGGGAGCGGCGGGCGAACGAGGGGAGCGGCGGGCGAACGAGGGGAGTGGCGGGCGAACGAGGGGAGCGGTGGGCGAACGGGGGGAGCGGCGGGTGAACGGGGCGAGCGGCGGGCGGGCATCAGCGAGGATCCGAGGAGGCAGGGAAGACCCAGGGAAGGTTCCTTCGGCCGCCCAGCAGCTGATCTGCTCAGTAGCGCAGCAGCAGCGAGGAGCCGAAGATGGGGTTTCCCCTTTGCGTGGGCGGCTAGGAAACCCGATTTTCGGCTCCTCGCTGCTGCTACGCTACCGAGCAGATCAGCTGCTAGGCGGCCGAAGGAACCTTCCCAGGGTCTTCCCTGCCGCCCACACGCAAACCCCACCATCTGCGTATGTGCGGCCATGAAAAAAAGGGCGCGCATGCGCAGATGGTGCTTTTACTTCCGGAACCCTACATTGCGAAAAATCGATTATCGTGAGGGGTCCTGGAACGGAACCCTCGCGATAATGGAGGGATCACTGTATTCTGAGCAGAGACAGGTTACAAGCGGTGTGCCACAAGGGTCTGTTCTGGGTCCTATTCTTTTTAATATGTTTGTGAGTGACATAGGGGAAGGTTTGGTAGGGAAGGTTTGCCTATTTACAGATGACTCTAAAGTGTGGAATACGGTTGATATTCCTGGAGGCGCCTGTAATATGGTAAATGATTTAGCTTTACTAGATAAATGGTCAAAGCAATGGAAACTGCAGTTTAATGTTTCCAAATGTAAAATAATGCACTTGGGGAAAAGGAATCCTCAATCTGAGTATTGCATTGGCAGTTCTGTGTTAGCAAAAACTTCAGGAGAGAAGGATTTAGGGGTAGTGATTTCTGACAGTCTCAAAATGGGTGAGCAGTGTAGTCGGGCGGTAGGGAAAGCAAGTAGGATACTTGGCTGCATAGCTACAGATATAACAAGCAGGAAGATGAAGATTATGATCCCGCTATATAGAGTGCTGGTGAGGCCACATTTGGAATACTGTGTTCAGTTCTGGAGACCTCACCTACAAAAAGATATTGACAAAATTGAACGGTTCCAAAGACGGGCTACAAGAATGGTGGAAGGTCTTAAGCATAAAACGTATCAGGAAAGACTTAATGAACTCAATCGGTATAGTCTGGAGAGCAGAAGGAAAAGGGGGGACATGATCGAAACCT
Source organism: Erythrolamprus reginae (assembly GCF_031021105.1). NCBI lineage: Eukaryota > Metazoa > Chordata > Lepidosauria > Squamata > Dipsadidae > Erythrolamprus > Erythrolamprus reginae. The sequence goes on along the minus strand of NC_091951.1, from coordinate 14,746,088 downwards.
TTAAATATGTTAAAGGGTTAAATAAGGTCCAGGAGGGAAGTGTTTTTAATAGGAAAGGGAACAAGGGGACACAATCTGAAGTTAGTTGGGTGAAAGATCAAAAGCAACATGAGAAAATATTATTTTATTGAAAGAATAGTAGATCCTTGGAACAAACTTCCAGTAGACATGGTAGATAAATCCACAGTAACTGAATTTAAACATGCCTGGGATAAAGATATATCCATCCTAAGATAAAATACAGAAAATAGTATAAGGGTAGACTAGATGGACCATGAGGTCTTTTTCTATGACTTCTATGTTTCTATGTTTCTAAGTGGAGTCTTCCACGTATGAGTCACAGCCCACTAAAGGGCCATTAGGGGTTTACCACGAGACCACAGAAATGTCTAGAAATGTCTATGTACATATATGCATCCTCACAGGGCAGTCCATTTAAGCCAGCCACAAGCATAGAACAATCCCCTCTAGCTACTCACCCCCACTGTTGTGCAAAGCTAGAAAAGTTGCGGAACTCTGTCCTAAAACATACTCTCAAACAAATGGAGTCTTTGAGCTCTTCTAATCCAACCCCCTGCTCACAGAGGAGATTGTATTCCATTCCAAACAAAATGAATGTCCAGCTCTTTTTGAAATCCTCCAATAATGGAGCACATACAGCTTCATGAGGCAATCTGTTCCATTGATTAATTACGCTCACTGTCAGTGCTTGTAGAAAGGGCTTTGAGCATTATAGTATTCTGAGTTCCATTTTAAGAGCAATCAGTTTCTTCCATAATATTTCTTTGTTTACTGTGTTGTTACTGTCTGACTGATATTTTTAGATGATGTGATGTTTCAATACAAAACAATTGTCATTAGTGAATCAGATGTGCTTAACAACTACTGGTTCTTCTACAAGAAAGCACTTTTCATCTACCTACTCTCAACCCTATTCAAGGGGAAGCTAATATAGATTTTAGTTACATCTGTTAGACAAATGGTCTTGAAATTGCCAGGGTCCATTTAATTCCTTTTTCATATATTGGAATTACAATACCATCTTGTAGAAATACATATTTATAATTCTTTTATAAAATGAGAATATCATTACATTGGCAAATATCATGAAAAAAAAGATATTCTTCACTAAAAGAATTAAATTATATAAAACTACTAAACAAAACAAAAGAATATCTAGAAAAATGGACAAATCTAAATTGCATATTTTATTTCTTTTATAAAATGAGAGTATCATTACATTGGCTAATATAATGGGGGGGGATGTGAGATTTCCTTTGCTGCTACATCTTGTTATTGTACAGAAGCCCCTTTGACTCAACACAGCTACCCCTCACATTCACAATTATGAGTTTGAATCCCATAAAGATTAAATGACAAAATCCATCACTCACCCATTCATAAACCAACATCCCATTCACTTTACCAGATAGCAAAACAGAAACACAAACCTGGGTGACTTTGTAGGGACCTACTAATGTTGACATCTGGGTGGAGATGTCACTGTCAGCTCCATCAAAATCACCAAAAGGTTGTCCTTTCTTCCACAGCTATAATTGGGAACATTAGCTTCTCCAGTAGATAACATGTCAGCAAGGCATCTGAAGTGCCTAGTGTGTTTGAATAGTTGTCATAGATATTGTAGCCAAGGGTGAGATTTTGTAGAAGCTGGGGACTTTTGTTAACCACCTCGATATTGAAAATTATGCATAATATTCTTTGCTTTGTATGAGGTAAACTAGTGTAAAACCATGTTAATATTAGGGTTATCAATAGCAAAAATTAAATACTTTTTCTCTATTTAATCCTCTTTTCCTCCACAAGCTAAATGAGACATATGTCAATATTGATCCATACCAGAGATAAATAATAGTGACCCTTCACTATTTTTGAAATTGTGAATGTTCAGAAGATGGGATGGAGATAATCATCCAAAAGGATTAAATTAGAAATACCCCACTATTTGAAGCAGAACTAATTTTTATCAGCCCAGTAACCAATTTGCAGAATACTTCAGTCATTAAAACAAAAACAATATACATGGCAGAGGATTTTTAATACGTGATTCAGAAAAGCTGTTCTAAAGGATGTCATCCTCTATTATTAAAACATGAATATCAATCTACTTTCATAAAATATAGAAATGACCTGGCCAGAGGAAACTACAACAGCAATCATTATTTTCAAGAAAACTTAGTATTCAAGTCATGAACTGAGGATTGAACAGGAAGAGGAAAATAATGTGGGTTTCTTTCAGGTTTTGAACCTCTCCTACAAAATAAGACAAAAGTTAGAGGCTGTGGAAATCAAAAGGGTTCAAGAAATTAGTCAGAGTAATAGAATAAGAATAATAGAATAAGAGTAATAGAATAGGAATAGGAAGAGGGTGTTAGAACTGCAAATGGAGGGAATGAAACTCCATCACAGTGAATGACTTACAACTGAATCTGACTAGAAGGAGCTATGTTGAAAGGTAATGTTGCAAGTGCTATTTTTGATGTAGAGACAACTATATTTATGAGAAAATTTCCTGGCCTATAATAGCTCCATGGCTTTTCTCTATCCTGGTGGTCCAAATTCAGTGCGCATTTCTTTCCAAGATTTCCAGAGACTGATTGGGGCATCAGCAGCATCAGAAGCAGAAGCAGGAGGTCCATAATTCATGTGGATGAATCAATCTCCTTCCTGTTTCTAAAGAACAATAGGGAGAATTGGAAGCAGTCACACAGGATGGAATATCCAGTGGCTTTCCTTATTCAGAAAGAAACAAACCAATGTTTACCTAGAAGAGATGGGGGGGGGGGAGAGGACATTGAAGATCACAGCTCCTGCCTGGGAGTTGTGGGCCACAAAAAGTATAAGCTGTGGCATTTATCCTTTTCTAATACAAGATTCCTTCCATGCCACTTCGATGTGATGTTTACATCAAAGGCAGTCACTGGAGGAGGAGGAGGAGGAGGAGGAGGAGGAGGAGGAGGAGGAGGAGGAGGAGGAGGAAAGGTCTCAAGGCCTGTGAAGTGATAATTACAATGAGAAGTAACTTGTCCTTTTGGGATCCTGAACCTCTTTCATCGATGAGGGGCAGGTGGAGAAAAGTACATTAATTAAAAATCACAGATAGACCCCTTGTGGCAGTGTTGTACAATGGTTCACAGTCCTTCTTGTTAGGAAATGTCCATCATGTGATGCTGAAGCAAGAGACCTCCACAGTCAAGGTGACTTCTACTGTCCTTCAATGTGATCTTTTGCCTCCAGAGACTGCTGGAAGTTTGATGCCATTCTACATTGGTGACATTTAACTCTAGTGCTGCCTGTGCTCTAACACCATGGAAGCAATCATTATCCTTGAACCCAACCAATGAACGGCTGCAAAATTTTTTACTAACACATTGTGGACATGGCTCATTTTATGGGAGTGGCATGCCAGCCATATGACTAGGTGGGAGTGGCTTGATGATCATATATCCAGGGGATGGCTTAAGGGTCATGTGACTGTCTTAAAGATGGCCAACTTAACGTCACTCAGATCAAGGGATTGGGTTAGGGTTAGGGTGCCTAGCCTCTCCTCGCCTCAAAGAGATAAATTTTCCCTATCTATTTACTATTACTGAACATCCAAAATATGCTATTTGTGGAGAGGAGTGTGGTCAGAGCCGTGACTAGACGGCTTCTCCTTCGCGCTTGCAGGGGCATGTCCAATCCCTGCTGTTTGGAGTTAATGATTCCTTTCGGATTGGCCCGGAACCTCCTGGAGTTCATGTGTGAAAAAGGGGTCATCATGGTTTCCTGTTGTTTTGGGGGCTGGCATGCATCGTGACAGTTAGAGCTGGAAGCTCGACTGGCAGTGGGTGAAACGACCTCAGTCACCATAGCCACGTTGACTATGTGCCGTAAAGATAGGATTGAAGCATTGGGAGTCATCTGGAAGAAGAAGAAACATAAGCTCTTGTGCTGGAGGGTGAGAAGAATAAAAACCTGTTGGAAAAAGTGAGCAATTTTGCCAGAGGGGACCTTGATTTGGATTTTTAAAAATCTCTTTGTTTCCAAAGTTGGGCGGAAGTGGAAATTTATTTATTTATTTGTTTGTTTGTTTGTTTGTTTGTTTGATTGATTTTAATGCCGCCCTTCTTCTTAGACTCAGGACGGCTTACAACATGTTAGCAATAGCACTTTTTAACAGAGCCAGCATATTGCCCCCACAATCCGGGTCCTCATTTTACCCACCTTGGAAGGATGGAAGGCTGAGTCAACCTTGAGCCAGTGAAGAGATTTGAACCGCTGACCTTCAGATCTACAGTCAGCTTCAGTGGTCTGCAGTACAACACTCTACCTGCTGCGCCACCCCGGAAATGGCTGTGGCTGTACTATTTTTGGACATATTATTCAGCATTTAAATTAACTTTAACATTTAATTAAAAACCCAAGAAGTTTACAAATTGTTTTTTTCTGTGGAAGTTGGGAACACAAGACTGGACTTTCAGAATTAGCATAATTTAAATTTCAAAGTTTATAGAAGGCAGAATTGAAGAATTGGGAGTAACCGTGATTGCATACTGATGACATCTGCTGATGAAGTTGAGGCAACTTTTGGTTGGACTTGTTCACTGAATTTGTCTTTGATGCAATGGGATTGGCCATATTTTTTTTTCTTTTTACAAATGATAAAGAGGAACTGAAAAATAAATAAAAAGAGAACATCTTGGTCTTGAACTTTATTTGAACTTGGAAAGGGTGAGAAGGAAAGAAGGATATAATACGTTTTGGAAAAAATTGGCTTCTGGATGCTATAAAGGTTAATTGGATATTTGGATAAAAAATTTTGATACATTAACTTTGCAAAAGATGGAAGACAAAAGAGATTTGTTCAAAGATATACTTAAAGAGATCCAGGAATGGAAAGAAGATATTAGAAATGAAAACACCTTTTTCTATGCTGAAAGCTCACATCAAGACTGTAGTGAAATTGAAGGAGAAGAAGAAAAGAGTCTTCAACAACTAGAATTGAATGAGCAACAAAAAAATGCAAATAGAAAAGTATCACCAGAGGGGCATTCCCAAAAGCAACTGATTAAAGGACACAACATTAATGAAATAGTGGTTTTTAGAAACGAATTGAAAAATGGTTTGATTGAAGGAGGGGTTGATGGGATTGATGGTCATATTCTCAATGATTTAAGCACTACTTTAAGCACTAAGAAAATAAAGAATAGATATGACCTGACACCCAGGAAATGGCAAATAAGAAAAAAGTCAGAATGGAAATTGAAAAGATTCTATATTTTGGTAAAAAGGGAGGCAAGGAAAAAATATATGGGTTTAAAATGATAAAAAATAAAAGCCCTGAGGATTGGCAAAGATGGCATATTGCGGAGGGATGACAGATTATTAAATATGCATCAACTATGAAATGATGTAGTTAGATTAATTAGGTGTTGTTTTTAAGATATATTTTAAGTTATTAAATTTTATTGAACTATAGAATTATATAGAAATACTGTAGATATATTTTTATTATTGGATTATTGAAATTATTGGGAAAGATAATGACAATGAAGTGATAAATATTTGAATAATAATTGATTATGATTTGAAATGAAATATGATTATAATATTAAGATGATTATTAATCGAAGATTCAAAATAATGGGTTAGTTAACTTTTATATTGTTATAGTTTTTTTGTTTATTTTGTTTTTTTGTTTTTTTCTTTGCTCTTTTCTTTCCCTTTTTTATTATTTCTAGTTGATTAATTCTTTTTTCTTGTATTGTTTAGGAGAATACATAAGAAAGAGGAGTAGGCACTATGGCATATCTGAAGTATTAAAGGAGAAGGATATTATTTTAGTAAGGTTTAAAAGAAATTAAGCTTGAATTCAATTAGACAAAAATTAGATATCTAGATGACAAAATTAGAGGTCAAGGTTGGGGGGGGTTGGATTGATACCGAAAGTAATTAATTTGGAACTAATAACTTTTTGGGGGGAGATTAATTATAAATAATGTACTAACTTGATACTGTTTTTATTATAACATGAAAATATTTTTAAATGTATTGAAGAAGATTGTATGGAGAAAAATTAAAAAATACCCAAAATATGCTATTTAATTCTAATTATATATGCCATATGTGTACATACATATTACACACAAGCACACAAAAATATACATTATCTACTATATAAACTGTATGTATATGTACATGCATACACACACCCATGCACGCACAGCTCTTCTAAAATTATACACATTCAACCTCACTTATTATGATAGCAAAAACATACCCAGAGCCCAGAAGGGGAAAAAATAAAAAAATAAAAAATCTTTCTACTGGTTCTGTGTACCTGAACATATCCGTAGGAGCCCATCACTGAAGCCAACCTAATGTTATGTGTTTGGGATTTTCTTTTCAATAGGATTTCCATAAAACAATCCCAAATTGGAGCTGATTTTTGAATTTCTTATAACTAATTTTTTCTAGAAATATCATTTTTATGCATGACAACAGACTGAGAGACAAAAAAAAGATGGCCTATTGACTGCATCATTAGGTGGTTATAGAATAATAGATAGAAGATTTTTTCCATACTGGAAGAGACAGCATTTTCAAATTTTTACATCTCCAAATTTCATGATTTATTAATTACCCAAATGCGTTGTGAAGTCTGCAGCTGAGATGGTGGCAGCACCCCAGAGTGCAGTGAATGGTGTAATATGCCACAACCACCCAGTAGTTGATTTAGGACAACCTGTTGGAAGTTCCTCTGATTTTGTAGATGCACTTCTTTGACATTCTCACTTCTGAGACTTTATTTGAGCCTTGGTGTTGTGGTTACAATGCAGTACTGCAAGCTATTTCTGCCATCAGTTTGGCAGATCAAATATCAGTAGGCTCAAGATTGATTCAGCCTTCCATCTTTCCAAGGTCGGTCAAATGAGGACCCAGATTGTTGGGGGCAATATGTTTATCTCTGTAAACTGCTTTAAAAGGGTTGTAAACAGCAAAGGGCAGCCATTCGTGGCTCTGCTGGAACACTCCGGGGGGGGGAGGGCATGAGCGTGCACATGCACTCACACATCCTTCAGCTTCCTGTGCATATGCAGTGTGCCATTTTTCAAAATCCCGGTATTTCCTTGCTTCTACGTGTTGTGGTTGGCTCTCGCCTAGCTCCTGCCCCAAGGAATGTGGAGGTGGAGGAAACATCCACATGCCACAGGCCTGTTTTGCTCCCAATAGAATCTCCTGACAAAGTCTCCTCTGACGAAGGAAGCGTGAGTGGCAGGGAAGAGGGGAGTTTGGCAGACAGTCCAGGAGGAGATCAACCATCCTTATCATCCCTGGGTTCTGAACAAGAACGTATGACGGACCCTCACATGTGTAGAGTGATGCATACGAGAGAACAACTGAAGGATTATTACAGGAGATAAGTGAGGCCACCTGTGGTTGGGTGGGGCTGCTGTAATTAGTGTTACAGATAAAAATAGCAGCGTGCTGGTTTAGCCTCGTGGAAGTTTATCTGATTCATAGTTCGTCAAGATCGTGGTTTGTTGTTTCTCTGTTCAAGACTGTGTGTGGAATTTCTGGACTTTTGGAATTGGACTCAATTTCCCAGTTACTGGGTGAGAAATTGTATTGCATTTAACATGTGCCTTGTGTGTATCAGAAAATTCCTTTGACATTTAAAAAGGGAGGTTTTTTCTGCTTTTCTGTTGATAAAGACTTTTGGTTTTCCTTCTATCATGTGGTGTGTGTCTTTTTGGACTAATTACCCTGTAATTACGGGCGGTTGGGACACCCCAGCAGAACACTACACATGTGCGGAAGCAAGGAAATGCGGTGGGGTGAAGGGTGGGGTGGTTGAAGGATTCAGGTTCTCAGTTGGGAATGTTGCCCGGGAATCGAACGGCAGGTGATTGCGCTGGGGCAATTTTCATGCAGGAATAGCTCCACAAAGGAAACTTTCCCAACTGAGCACCTGAGTCCTTCCACCCCCCACCCCCCGCCTACCACCCTGATTCAATTGCTTTTGTCCACAGGCACACCTGAAAGCTTGTGTTCTGCTGCTGGAGCTCGGCAGCCTCGGATACCACCTTTCCAGCTGCTTCTCTGCCCCTGGCGGAGATCTTGGCTCGGCTTTGCCCTCCGCCGCTACCTGGTGGCAGTGAGACTGAGGGGGAGGGGGATTGGCTTAGAAGGGATAAATATGCAGGGGGGATTGAGTGAGAGGGGAACCATGTGACAATGATGATGAACCTATGGCATATTATGCCATAAATGGCATGGGGAGCCAATTGCTGGGCACATGACCTCAGGTACGACATGTATGCATACACTAGCCAGCTGATTTCTGGCCCAGTGGGAGTCAGGAAACAGGCTATTTCTAATATATAGAGGGGGTGAGGAAGACCTGTTTTTTAGCTCTTCCCAAGCTCCAGAGCCTTTCTAGGAGCCTGGGGAGGATGGAAACATCCTTCCCTACCCCACCCAAAGGCCCTCCAGAAGCCATAAATGGCCAGTTTCAAGTTGAGAAATGGGCCATTTACTTTACTTTGTTGTCAATAAAGTATTTCCCTTTTTATTATCTTGGTCTCCTGGAGATTTTTCTAACACTGTCTGAAATAGTGTAGGGTTTCCTGCCTAAGCAGGGGGTTGGACTAGAAGACCTCCAAGGTCCCTTCCAATTCTGTTGTTGTTATTATTAACCCAGACCCTCAAAGTTTGAGATAGCTCTTGTTGGAGCAGGAGATGCCCAGAGTCTGCTTCCAGCTTCCACTTAATGCAGCCTTATCACCTGTGTTGAGAGTGTGTATTAGTATTGTGTGAATGAAGCCTAATTGGGCAGCAATACTTACAGCAACTTGAGTAGCCATGTTGGGCACAAGTTATTTGAATAGCCTTGTTGGACATAGTAACCTAATCACTGCACCAAACTGGTCTGGTTCCTATTGGTAGAATCCCCTTAGCCTGGTCACTTCATCAATGGCTGTATTCCCATTCGTAATTTTTAACTGTGGTTTGTTTTCCGAAGTTGAATGTGTCGGCTGATGGGTCAGTGAATTACTGGAACCCTGAAGTACATGAATTTAGTGGAGACAAGCTGAACAATAGTTTGTAACTGAAATAACCAGGGACATTTTTCTTCCTGCAAGAATGACATTCACACAACACATTGCACTAAATCAGGGGAAATTATCATAGACAAACTGAATAAAGAAGTAGGTCAAAATCCAGACTCCTGAGAGACTATAAAAAAATCCCCACAAATATCAACAGTCATCCTTCCTCTTCTCCACTGGGAAAAAACCCCCTACATATCCACAAGGGCGCAAATCTGTCCAAAAAGGGGAATTCCTCTCATTTTATCTGGTACTCAAACCCTGAGAGTAGAAGTCATATAGCATTCTCTGGAGACCATATGCCACTATGGCAGACAGCAGAAGTCAATTCACTTGGCTATTGAAGCATCTTCCTCCAGCATCACTTTCTGGACATGTCCTGACAGGAAGGATGACAACCATTATAGAAGGGTGTCTTCAGGGGTTTATATGCAACATTTCATAAAAAGTATTTTCTCCAGCTGCCCCTATGTACATGGAGACCTGGAAGAGAAAAAATTATCACTCATAGTAATTATCACAATCCCAGACTTTTATTATTATTATTTATTATATTAGACATCTACTGCTACTTTTACAGTGACCACCTTTGATATAATATCAAACTGAAGCAAAATGGAATAGAACTAGCATTAGAAAAAGATATAAGTATCTTCTCATGCTGAATGGTTTGCACAAGATTTAGGACACAGACGGGCGGCTGAATGTACCTTTCTCTCTCTTTTTTTGGATGAAGCTCAAATTGTTTCTGTTTGTAAAAGGAAAGCCCCTGGATATTCCAGTTTCTGAGGGTACTTTGAAATTAATAATAACTGTAACTCTTCTTTGGAAACAAACAACTGATTCAGTTCCATGAATTATGGACCTCCTACTTCTGTTTTCAATGCTACTGATGTCCCAGGCAGTTTCTGGGAAGCTTAAAATGAAGTGCCCACTGAACTTGATGCACCTGGATAGAGAAAGACCATGGAGCTACTACAGGCCCGGAGACCATTCTATTGATATAATCACCAGTGCAGTAACAATACTCCAGAAAATATTTTTTTTCAATTGGCTTCCTTATAGTCAATCTCAGTAGTAAGTTATTCAATCTGATCAAATTGTATTCTTTCCACTTGCAGTTCTAAGACTGTCATTCTTTTGTCCTTGTTCTGCTTACTCCTATATTTCAGGAACTGATAAATTTTGTTGATTGATCAGATTTCCACAGGTTTCCTATTTTGTCTTTTTTAGCGGAAAAGACAAAAATGCAAAGATGGAACAGTTTACATAAATACATGAAAGAAGTCCAGATTATTTTCCTCTCCAAGTCCAAATTAGAATTTATGACTTGAATAATGCCTTTTGTTTAAAATAGTGATTGTTGTAGTAAACCCTTGACCAGCTCATTTTCATATTTTTATAACTGCTCATTGATATTCAATGCCTGAACCTTATAGGAATAGAGGATGACTTTTTTATAACAGCTTTTCTGGATCATTTATGAAATATCCTCTTCTTTTTATGATGGCTGTAACTTTAAAAATAAATTATTTTGCAGACAGGGTACTGTGCTGATGAGAATTACTGTTGCTATAAATAATAGACTATTTTCAATTCTTGCTTCCCATTTTCTCAACAGTAACAAATATTAAATGTTGATGGGTGACTATCCTCTATATTGCATTCAGACTCAATATACATGTGTTGATAAAAAGGATGAAATTGGGAAAATGTATTTTATTATGGCTGTTGATAATGATTGTATTAATCAAAGCATTTTTTTACACTAGTAAACCTTATACTTTCAAAGGAATAGAACGCTTTATTTTCACCATTCAAGAGATCACCAAAAATATTCAGTTCCAGAGCAATCTCACACTTGGCTACAATATCCATGACAACTATCTGAACACAATTGGCACTTCAGAAGTCTTGCTGGACATGCTCTCTACTGGAAAAGCCAATGTTCCCAACTACAGCTGTGGAAGGAAGGACAACATTTTGGCTCTTCTTGATGCAGCTGACAGGGAGATTTCTATCCAGATGTCAACATTAGTAGGCCCCTACAAAGTCCCACAGGTTTGTGTGTTTGTGTTTCTCTATATAGTAAGGTGAGTGGGGTGGTAGTGGGTGCAGGATAGTTCCATCCATATCTTGGAATTGTAGAGCTCCTTTTCACTCTGTCCATTGTATATGTTATGGCTGGGAACTTGGATGCACATTAGAATGGGAGCATGTATCAGAATAGTCATATTCTCTCATGATACCAACTCTATTGCTTTGGGGCTTCTACTGCATACTTGTGAAAGTGAGAAGAGGCTCTGTGTCCAATCAAAGGGTCTTCTGTACAACAGAAAATTGCAGCACTGATGGAAAGCTCACATTTGGTATATGATCTTAGAAAAATTATGATATTGCTGAACAAATGTCCTATTTATGAAAATAATTGTGAAAGAGAAGATTCACAATCATCAAAGAAAGTAACTGAGTTAGTTAAAATTCATGGTGTCAGTCCAAAGGCAATTGTTTTCCGGAGAAATGTTTTAACTAAACAAAGGGAATAGAGAAGTTATTGATAAAGAATATTTTTTCTCCCAGCAATCTAAAACTATTAGGATAATCAGTGCTTGCAACATAGATGTTTGTGAGAGTAAGAATATCAACCTTGCTGTCAAGGAAAATCAAGCTTTTCACAGGGTATGCTGTACCAAGTGCACTAATAAAACAGATGGTAAGGAAATGGAATTCAGGCACAAAACAGATTATATACACAATATATACAGTCAATTAAAATGTCTGTACACTAATACACAGAGTATGAGGAATAGAGTGAATTAGAAGTTCAAGTAAATGAGGGCAGATATGATATTGTTCCCATTACAGAAATATAGTGGGATGAAGCCAGAAGTGGGTTCCTCCTACCAGAGCACTGCACACCAAGACAACTAGACACAAGAACAGTTTTTTTCGAATGCCATCACTCTACTAAACAAATAATTCCCTCAACACTGTCAGACTTTCTACTAAATATGCCCTTCTGTTCTACTAGTTTTTCTCATCATTCCTATCACCCATTTCCTCCCATTTTGACTATATGACTGTAACTTGTTGCTTATATCCTAAGATTTTTATTAATATTGCTTCTTCATTGCTTATTTGACCCCTATGACAATCATTAAGTGTCGTACCACATGATTCTTGACAAATGTATATTTTATTTTATGTACGCTGAGAGCACCAAGATAAATTCCTTGTGTGTCCAATCACACTTGGCCAATAAAATTCTATTCTATTCTATTCTATTCTATTCTATTATTTACTACCACTTTGCTGATCGAGCACTTTGAGCACATGCTTTGTGCATGTACTTCGTGCTTTGTGTGTGCACCAAGTGCACACTGCATGAGCATGCAGTTTACAAAAACTATTCTGCTGTGCTAATCAGCTGGGAAGATAAAGGTAAGAAAGGAGCCTGGGCAGGCAGGTGGGCCAATCTGAATGTTGGGGACAACCAATTTGTTACCAGGTGATTGTTGATGTTACCGGTTTGCCCAAACTGCTGCAAACTGGTAGCAACACAACACTGGCTGAAACCCACAAACTGAATACACAGCTAGAGGTATTTAAATTACTTAAAAGAAACAGACTATATAAAAGAAATAACTACATCTTTACCAAAATAGAGCACAATGATGAAAACTGTCTTGAATGTATTTTTTGTCAATATAAAAGGCACGGGGAGGGGGGTTATATTGCAATAGGTGAATATTATGGGCTACACAACCAAACAGAGAAAATAGATGAATTTTTTGCTAGTCAGTTAACTAAGGTAACACATCACAATAGTAATGGAGCACTTTAACTACATCAACTGAGAGACCCACTCTGTATCAAGTGGAAAATCAAACAAGTTCCTATCAAACTTAGCAGACAACTTTGCCTCCCCAAAAATAGAGAAAGGAACTAGGGGAAATCACCCATATTGGACTTAATTCTCACTAACACAGATGGATTGATAGATAGTGGAGGAGGGGAGTGATCAAGCAATATTGAGTTCAATCTTATGCAAGCACAAGCAATAGAACAAAATATAACTAGAGTCTTGGACTTTAAGAGAGCTAATTTCAACAAACTTAGAGAGTTCTTGGGAAGGCTTTCATGGATGAGAATCCTCAAGGCAAAAACAGGAGTAAAGATAAAGCTCAAAGCTAACAAAGTCTTGTGACAAAAGTGGAAAAAAATAGCAACAAAAAAAGATTCTTTCAACATGTAAAAACAAGAAAAAAGAAAACAACCAGTCCATTAATGGGAGAAAGTACCAAGAAGGTGACAAGCAACAGGGAGAGAGCAGAACTGCTTAACTCATTTTTTGCATCAATCTTTACACAAAAGTGTGTGTGTGTGTGTGTGGGGGAACAACGACAGTCCAACACATCAAAAAAGTACCATAAAAAACAAATTAATAACGCAAGATAAAATAGGCAAGAAAATTGTAAACGAGGACCTGTCCACTCCAAACAAGTTTAGATTATTAGGACCAGATGGAGTACACATGATTCTGAGGGAACTGGCAGATGATGGCTGCAGAAAGAATATATAGAAGCAGAGAACAGTGTAGCAGTCTTCCAAAATTAAATATAATATGGCTTTTTATAGTAACAATATATTTCAGTTAATGTCTGCAGATGTGAGTCTAATTTGTTACTGTGTTTTCCCAAAATAAGACCATGACTTATATTTTTTGAACCCCTAAATAAGCACTTGGCTTTATTTTCACGAGGCCTTATTATTTCAGGGCACCTGGAGCAAGAATTAACTTTGCCCAATATTGGAAAAATACAGAAATCCCCTCAGAAAAAGCAGTAATTAATAAAATATATAATTGTTCTGAAATGGATAAACTGACAATGGAATTAAGAGGCCAAAAAGATTCTGGGTGTCATGAAATATGGGCAAAATGGCACAGATGAATTGAATTAAGAAATAGAAATAAAGAGATCACAAAAGATATATAACAATTAGTAAAATAAAGAATATAAATACTGTATCTAAATATGAATGATTTGAACAGGGACTTTGTGATTGTATGAAATAATACAAATATTACTGTAATTAATTAATATGTATATTATTATAGGATTTAATGACATATCTGATGTAGTAATGCAGAAATACTGAATGTTTGCTGATATCACAAGGGGTTTTTTTTTGCTATTGGTTCCCCCCCCCCCTTTGTCTGTCTTTTGTTGGTATTTATTTGTCTCTTTGGGATTCCCTTCCTCATTGCTTTTCCAGATCAGTCATAGAATTGCTTCAGAGACTGTGAGTGATAAAAGTAAATTCCCTTTTTTCCACCGGATGCTCCTCAAAGAAGGGTTTCAGTATTCAGCAATTGTCCGAGTGCTCCTGCACTTCAGATGGACCTTGATTGGTCTCCTTGCTCCAGACACAGATGAGGGAAATAATTTCCTCAGGACTTTTCCTCATTTGCTTTTCAGGAATGGAATTTGTGTCGTTATATCACAACAATTCTCAATGAGTGGATATCCAGTACCCTTCAGGGATTCCAGCTTTTCTCAGTGGAAACAAGTCAATGTCTTTGTTCACTTCACAGAACACATTATTGTTTCAAGCACATTTCACATTTTTCATCTAACCCTTGACATTTTGTCAGGACCCATCAGAGAGAAAATCTGGATCACTACAAGTTTGGGAAACTATAAAATTGGGTATAATGGATATCACAAATACATTCATAGTATTTGGAGCTTCGAATTTATGCAAAAAAGAAGCCCAAATTATGGTGCCTTTGAACCCTTTTCTTTTGTAGACTCCCAGTATGAAGAGAAGAATTTTCAGTGCTCTTTTTTAAAGAATGTTTTTTCTGTCAAAGGCCGGAAAAGATGCACCCAAAAATCTCCAGTGGAGACAGAACATGAACTCAATGGGATATTGGTTGAAAACAGTGACTCTGTTTACATTATCTTTATGACTCTGGCCCACGTCTTGATGGTTGCATATTCGTCCAGATCCTGGAGGAGAAGGAAGGAGGCCCAAGAGACAATGGAGTCTCCAAGGCTGCAGCCATGGCAGGTATGAGGTCCCAACAAGAATCCAACAAACTGAATTTCTCCTGAGAAGGAATCCATTAGAGAAAGAGGGGGATAATATCAACTTATTTTTTTATTATTTATTATTTATTATTTATTTATTTATTTATTCATTCATTCATTCATTCATTCATTCATTTTTTATGCCGCCCTTCTCCTTAGACTCAGGGCGGCTTACAACATGTTAGCAATAGCACTTTTTAACAGAGTCAGCATATTGCCCCCACAATCCGGGTCCTCATTTTACCCACCTCGGAAGGATGGAAGGCTGAGTCAACCTTGAGCCGGTGATGAGATTTGAACTGCTGACCTTCAGTTCTGCAGTCAGCTTCAGTGGCTTGCGGTACAGCACTCTACCTGCTGCGCCACCCCGACTCACAACTTCCTTGTGCTACAAAAAGGCCAACAGATTTGGACAATCTAGTTGCTTGGGGGTTGGGGGCATAATTTGCCAAGTAGCTGGTAGCAGATATATTTTGAATACATTTCTACTTTTAAAAGGATGATTGCATTTTTAACAATATTCCTGTATCTATGATTTGTGATGAGCACTGTAGAATTTTACTTTTATAAATTTGAAGAAGACTCTGAGAGCAATGGATGGTCTGAATCTCAGCTGGTTTCCTTTTTCCCTGTGTGAGCTGCTCCTGAATCATGCTGCAATGAGGAAGGCAACTTTCAGCTGTTTATTCCTGCAGAAAAAGAGCTTCATGCTTGGGACAGAGGTCCATTACAAGTACTCTGAGTAAAAGTTAGTTCAGAACTTTATACATAATGTTCCTTTGTTGTTTACAACAAGTCAGCCTATGCAACTTCTTTCACAAGATCAGAGTTTACACTTAGTTGATTACATTTGTCCTTTTTGATACATGATCACATTTGTTGTATTCAGAACAAGATTAAAAAAAAACCTTTCTAATCTTATTATTCTCAGGAAATTCCTGCTGTATGTAAGTTTTTCAAAGAAGCTGGCAAATAGGGGCACATTGAGAGTTTGCTTAGTAACTTAATCAATTCTAACTTTTGGTGGCTTGTTTCTAATGCAAGGGTCCTCTTTATGGACTTCAGTTTAGCATTCAATATCATCATTCCAGATATTCTTGTAACTAAACTAAATCAGCTAGCTGTGCCTGACCACACTTGTAAATGGATAATAAACATTGCCCCGGAAGCGGAGTAATGACGCTGACACAGTGTATGGGTTAAAAATAGGGTCACTTTATTAAATTAACATAAATTTGAATAACGTAAATTTAAATACGTAAATTTAAATATTCAAATTCAACTATAAACAAAGGACCTGCAGAGGCCAAAAACTAACGGGGCAGAAATTCCTGCCAAAACCTTCCTGGGCAACATTGGGCAAAAACTCCTTGCTGAACCAGGTGAAGGTAGCCACCTTCACCTGGATCTAAGCCATGCCCCTTGGCGTGTGGTAGGAGCTCACCCTCCAATCCCCGAGGGAAATTGGATCCGGTGAGTCCCATGGGCATCCTCTCTCCAATCCCTGAAGTTGTAAAAACCTATAGTTCCTGGAGAGAGGCGGTCCATCAACCCTTTAAGAGATTCCCAAAGGAGCATGCGTGGTTGCTCCTACTGCCCATTTCCGCCCCTAACCTGCCACGGAGGGGGGTTAGATCTCAATCCTGGCCCCCCGACTTCTCCCAACCTCCTATATTAAGTCCTGGAGGAACCTCTGCAGGTCCGACAGAAAAATGGCATTCCCTTCATCTAAGAAGTGAATGCCGTCAGCTTGGTAGAGCCAGGGCATTGAAAACTTTATCAGGGGATGTTTACTACTAACCCCCCTGACCCCCTTACCACCTTACCACCAGCCTGGTTACTGTAACCTGGCCTCGTTGGCAGCCTTAGGCGCTAAGCATTCTGCCAGACAACTCTGGGAAGAATCTCGGCCACGCGTATCGCGTGTCCGGGAGAGCAGAAGCTATGGCCCAGAGGTCATTGGGGGTTTGACAGCATGCTGCCACACCCTACAAAACTCCAAGGTCACTGCCCCCAAGTTGGATACCAACAACTTGGGGGCTCTCTTGGAACGGCACTGGCCAAAAACCAGAGGGAGGAGCCCCTCTCAATGAAGACCCCTGCGGCCGACCAGACAACATCCACAGGCCCAGGGTCAGCTGCGATCCAGAGGACAACCTCGCAGCATACCTTCCAGCCCGAAAAATGAAACTGTGCCCACAGAGCCATGTGGCACCCCTGGAAGCAAAACCGGCTGAAAGACAAAACAGAGGTTAAACGCAGCCGATAAGGTGGGACCCTAATGAAAGGCCCTAACATAAGATTGGAAGGCAGATGACCTCCAGCACCCTACGGCCAGATCCCTTCATCCGTGAAAACCAATGCCGCAGCCACGGTGGCGGTACACATCTGATAGGAATGCGTGCCAGACCTTGACAGGTCAAAGCCTACCAAACTAAGGCTCTAGATGTGACCGTCCAAAACTGATACTTGGTTAGAGGGGCCCCAGTAGCGTGGTGGAAAAATTCCCTGGGCTTCCGGCGGACAGCACAGAAGGCCACCAAAGCTGAAAATGGGCACCCTTTATTACTACTGGCACAAGGTAACCCTTCCACCCTGGCCCAGCTGGTCCGTTTTGGACCAATGCAGGCGGAGTGAGACCCCTATCTCGTTATGTTGCGCATCACACCACTGCGACACACGCAAGCTGTTATCCCTATAGGAGGTGGTCAAAACCTCATTTATCCAAAAGGCTCCAAAAAAGAGCATCATTGCTGTCGCGTGGGACAGGCCGGCTTCGTGCGTGAAGATTAAAGATAAATAAGGCAATGGGTCCAGATGGCATCCACCCCAGAGTTCTTAAAGAACTCAGATCAGTCATTGCTTCCCCCCTGACTGATTTGTTTAACCAATCCTTGTTAACAGGAGAAGTTCCTGAGGATTGGAGAATGGCCAGTGTTGTGCCTATCCACAAGAAGGGAAGTAGAGAAGAAGCTGGTAACTACAGGCCAGTTAGCTTGACATCAGTTATAGTTAAAATGATGGAGACTCTACTCAAAAAGAGGATAAATCAGCACCTAAAAAACAATAACTTATTGGACCCAAATCAGCATGGCTTTACTGAAGGCAAATCATGTCAGACTAATCTCATTGATTTCTTTGACTATGTCACAAAGGTGTTGGATGAAGGTGGTGCCGTGGATATTGCCTATCTGGACTTCAGCAAAGTCTTTGATACGGTTCCACATAAAGAGCTGATAGATAAATTAGTGAAGATTGGACTTAATCCCTGGATAGTTCAGTGGATTTCAAGCTGGCTGAAGCATAGACATCAGAGAGTTATTGTTAATGGCGAGTATTCTGAGCAGAGACAGGTTACAAGCGGTGTGCCACAAGGGTCTGTTCTGGGTCCTATTCTTTTTAATATGTTTGTGAGTGACATAGGGGAAGGTTTGGTAGGGAAGGTTTGCCTATTTGCCGATGACTCTAAAGTGTGCAATAGGGTTGATATTCCTGGAGGCGTCTGTAATATGGTAAATGATTTAGCTTTACTAGATAAATGGTCAAAGCAATGGAAACTGCAGTTTAATGTTTCCAAATGTAAAATAATGCACTTGGGGAAAAGGAATCCTCAATCTGAGTATTGCATTGGCAGTTCTGTGTTAGCAAAAACTTCAGAAGAGAAGGATTTAGGGGTAGTGATTTCTGACAGTCTCAAAATGGGTGAGCAGTGTGGTCGGGCGGTAGGAACAGCAAGTAGTATGCTTGGCTGCATAGCTAGAGGTATAACAAGCAGGAAGAGGGAGATTATGATCCCCTTATATAGAGCGCTGGTGAGACCACATTTGGAATACTGTGTTCAGTTCTGGAGACCTCACCTACAAAAAGATATTGACAAAATTGAACGGGTCCAAAGATGGGCTACAAGAATGGTGGAAGGTCTTAAGCATAAAACGTATCAGGAAAGTCTTAATGAACTCAATCTGTATAGTCTGGAGGACAGAAGGAAAAGTGGGGACATGATCGAAACATTTAACTATGTTAAAGGGTTAAATAAGGTTCAGGAGGGAAGTGTTTTTAATAGGAAAGTGAACACAAGAACAAGGGGACACAATCTGAAGTTAGTTGGGGGAAAGATCAAAAGCAACGTGAGGAAATATTATTTCACTGAAAGAGTAGTAGATCCTTGGAACAAACTTCCAGCAGACGTGGTTGGTAAATCAACAGTAACTGAATTTAAACATGCCTGGGATAAACATATATCCATCCTAAGATAAAACACAGAAAATAGTATAAGGGCAGACTAGATGGGCCGTGAGGTCTTTTTCTGCCGTCAGTCTTCTATGTTTCTATGTTTCTAAGTGCACAGCCTGACCCGTGCTTTGCTTAGGGCGGACAGCTGTGCGATGCAGAAAGGTCATTGGGCGTTAGCCACCGGGGGGGGGGGGGTCCATTCCCGGGACCATCCTTCCAACATCCTTCTGCGCAAAAGTCATTGCCGGTGTCGTAGCGCTGCGAGCCTTGGTGATACATGCCAAGCCCGACAGCCTACCCCTGATGGTCATAATTGATAACCCCAGTGATGTAACAGCACGCAGTGCTGCCATAACTCGTCAATGGGTATGGACCAGGAGGCCTGTAACCCTGTTACTACCGGAAATCATGACTCATCACCTGCTCATTGGTAATCAGCCTGGGTACTTGTGGCTAAGACAGCCCAAATGGCCCGATCTGCCTTCCACCTACAGGGCTCAGTATTCCCACTTGGCTCCAGTACCGCCGGGGCATGCTGTCTGTGGGCTCTGTACCCTGGGCCCCACGCCTGGAATCTGGTTGACTGTCCACGGGTAAAGTGTCAGCTGCGCCCTTTTCCACCTGGAACATGGGCGCTGGGAACAAGGCATGCAGGGCCAGGGCACTGCTCATGAAAAAATGACCAGTTACTTAACCCATTCGTTCTTAGGTGATAAGGAATTAACCATGTGGACAACAGCCAGGTTATCATGCCAAAAGCAGACAGTCCAGGTGACTAACTGGTCACCCCGCAGTTCTATGGCTACAACTAAAGGGAAGAATGCCCAAACAGTGAGATCCCTACAAATACCGGCCACTGCCCGTTCAGCAGGCCATAGGCTGTAAACCCCTGAAGTTGCCTCAGGGACACCTATTTAAGGCATGACCCTCCTTCCATTTAAGTCGTGTCCTGTCTAATTCTTGGCAGGCAGTCTGCCAGACTGCATGGTGGTGTCTAACTCTATCCCCTGGGCTGATCCTGGAGGACGGTCCCTCCATCTTCACGGGAGCTAAGGGAACATAACGTGTCAACTGCCGTCATCAACTCCTGGCATTGGGGCGCGCCGACCAGGCCTGCCCAATAAGTCAGCCAGGTAGGATGACTGATTTGGATTCTGTTCGTCCCCTGCACATCCAGTCAAAGAAGGCACTGAGGCTCCCAAGAGAGCACACGAAATTGAACATCCCATGAGGAGGGTCCAAAACATGTAGTAGCCCCCTCGAACTGAGGGCCCAGGAGATCAAAGATGTCCAGGTGTATGGGCAGGAGCCTAAAGGCTGACTTAATGTCGCTCCTGCCCGTCAATGCCCCTATGCCACAAGCCCCTACCATGGATATGGCCATGTCAATGGGCGCTACCATACAGAAAAAGGTCCTCGGGGGTAAAGTCATAACCCAACGCACCCTGGGCAAAGGCAAATGAGGAATCAAGATATACGCCTTGGGCTTTCAAGGCACTACCCCAAGGAGATACTCACTTGGAAAAGAAGGGGGGAAGGGAAGGGGCCTCATTAACTTCCCCATGATTTTAATCCAAACTGTTCTTCCTTTCCAAGAACCATTTAAGGTTCTGTGAAAGGAAGGACCCGCTGGGGCCCTGATAGGGGATTCTAAAAGCCCTTGCAAAAACCTCGGAGAATGGCATCCATGCAGTCACGCGGTGATATCCCTGGAGGAGGCTGGCCAGTTGGTCAAGCCTGACCAAACTGGGACCCTTTCACCGGAGCTGTGGCTGGTATGCTTCTATCATGGTTCTATTCCTAACTGGGCAGGGCAGACATGCAGGCATGAGTGCCGCCGCATTTGCCACAAGCATGGCAGTATTTACAAGAGGCAAGGAGGAGGTCATGCTCGGACCGCCCTTAAATAGGGCAATCCAGGACCTCCCCCCAAGCCCAGAATGCAGCGCACCAAACTTCCAGTTTCGCTAGAAACCAGAAGTTCAGAGCTCAGAAGAGCTCAGAGCAGCATCCCCTTGCTCCGGGGGCAATTTCGGTCAGCGGTTTAAGCCGCCAGCTGTGCATTTCTAACAGGCAGAAAGCAGCAGGTGAAGCTAGGCAGAATCACATCAGATACCTGGATAATTACACCCCCCCCCCGGGCTGTTTCTCTCTCCCCATTTTTCTTCTCTATATACCAAGAGACTTTTCAGGCTTTAAGGAAGAAGGACCATAAACTTTCTCCTCATACTGAAGAACTGGAGATTATGTCAGGCTGGATAAGAGTTATATTATCTTATATTCTGATTCAATATAATTGTGCTTTTATACTTGTATCTTAAATTGTGCTTTTATACTTGCATTTTATTGGGAGGGGAGAGTATTTTAGCTTAGAGAGTATATGTGTCTGAAGATGTATATTTGGAAGATTGAATGAGAGGCTGTTTTAATTAATCTGTGGGCAGTGAAGGGCTATCAAAAAGTTTACTACTGGGCGCGGCTTATGAAGGATGCCTTGCATTTTCTTTCAACATCTTTCAGTGCAAATTAGGTGCTCTGGGGTGGAGATCAATTTTTGCTACCCCACTGCATTCCCCCCTCCCACTGAGGCAGTAGCCCACCCCATCTTAGGGTATTTTTTATAGTAGATGATGGTTTAGAGTTGTTTAACTATTTTATAGGGGAATAAATTCTTATTGATGGATGATTGTGTATGAATAGATGGAGGGTACGATTAGGATGAATGGGCTGAATGGTAGGGTCAGTCTGTCTGGCAATGTAGGGAAAGGGGGGCTTATCTCTGGGGTGGCAGAGGGCCAGTATATTCCGGTCTTGCTGGGGAGAGGCAGATATGGTGGGATACATAGGGTAGGCTGCTCTCGGGGAAAAAGAGCTTGCTGCTTGAAAGCGATCCCTTGTTCCGGTTCCATGAGCTTAGTTTGGGGTGCTGGTGACAAGCAAAATCCGGACCCCGGGCTCAGGCTGTTGCTACTTAATGTCAGGTCAGTTGTAAATAAAGCTCCTCTCATCCAGGATTTACTCCTGGATGAAGAGACCAACCTGGCATGTGTGACTCAGACCTGGCTGGGTCCAGAGGGAGTGGTTCCTCTCTCTGAAATGTGCCCAGCTGGATTTCAGGTGTGGCACCAGCCATGACCCCAGGGAAGGGGGAGTGGCTATTGTAACTAAGAAGACCATCAGCCTATGCAGGCTTGCTGCTCCTGAGATAGTGGGTTGTGAATTCTTCTTTGTGAAGTTAGATCTAGGGGTTCAGATGGGCCTTGTTGCTCACATATCTGCCTCCCAGCTGTGTGTCAATAGCCCTGCCTCCACTACTGGAGGAGGTAGCCAGGCTGGTGGTAGAGTTCCCCAGACGTATTGTCTTGGAGGACTTAAATCTACCATCACTAGGCAAATCCGCTGGGATGGTGCAGGAGTTCGTGGCCACCATGGCAACCATGGACCTGACCCAAGTAATTCAGGGTCCGACTCACAAGTGGGGGCACACTCTCAACATGGTATTCCTCTCAGAGCAGTTGAATAATAATTTGAATTTAAGGGGCTTAAGTACCTTTGATTTGTCTTGTTCAGATCATTTTCTCTACTGCTCGATTTTAAGGCTCCAATCTTCCCCTGCAGGGAGACAGAACTGATTAGGAGCTAATGCTACATTACCGATCTTAATGTAGCATTAGCTCCTGTGGTCATTTTTCCTGTCTTGTGTACCTGGGAGCAGTTTAGCTTGGGAACTTTCATCTTGAAAAATCTATGCTTTCTGGTAATCCACCTGTTGTTTTCAAGGAGTTTATGAACTTTTTGCTGTTGTTCAATTTATTTGATAACTGCTGCAGAATGTTCTCTATAATTGATCAAATGTGTCTAGTATATTTTCTCCATATATATTTTTTCAATATATGATTGACAAATTTTACTGAACTTTTCTCATTCACTTACGGACTTAATGGTATCAGTTGTCTTGATCAAGGTTGTTGGCACATTAAAAAAACTCTAAAAGAAAAGATCATACATAAAAATACCAGGTGAATTGTTTCTTTCTGCTTTTAAAATTCCTGGATGTTTCCATTCTAGTTCCATCCCTTTCTGGAGAAGAATGAATTCTACAATCTTTCCCATTGGAATATTTACATGGATGATAATAGAGAAATGGTGGCAGATATGGACATCGAGTTCATGGTGATTACACCTGAAGGAGATTCGATGAAAAGAAAACTGGGGAATATTGAAAAAGAAAGAATTATTATTAACAATATTGCTCTTTCATGGTTAAATTTGCTCAACAAGGTGGGTAAAATATTGATGTTTTTTTTCTTTTTCTAAAGATTTTGACTCATTTCAAGCTGGTTCATTCATTTTATTTCATTTATTTATTTTGTCAAGCATTGATAAGATTACAGACAAAGTATAAACATGATTATGAATATATATAATATATAATATATATAATAATATATAATATATAAGTCCAAGCATGTTTATGAGTACATAATATTTTACAAATATATGGGGATGTTAGGACAGGGATGACAGGCATGCTGCTGTGCTTATGCACTGCCTTACAGACCTCTTAAGAATGGGGTGAGTTCAAAGGTGGACCATCTAAGGTTAAAATTTTGAGGATTTGGGAAAGAAACTACGGAGTCAGGTAATGTATTCTAGGCAGTGATCACTCTATTGATGAACTCAAATTTTTTGCAATCAAGTTTGGAGTCACTTACATTAAGTTTGTATCTACTGTGAGCTTGTGTATTGTTGTAGTGGAAACTGACGTAGTCATTGACAGGTAGGACATTGTAGTGGATAATTTTGTGTGTTACACTTAGGTCAGATAGAAGGCCCATAGTTCAAAATTTTCTAGGTTTAAAATTTCCAGACAGATGAGTTGTATTTGAGGATTGGTCTAGCAAATATTTTTTTATGTTCTGGTTAAAAGTACAATATTCCCATAGAAGACATCAATGCCCTTGAAAATGTCCAAAGATACTTCACCAGAAGAGCCCTTCACTCCTCCACTCGAAACAGAATACCCTACGAAAGCAGACTATCAGTCCTAGGCCTAGAAAGCTTAGAACTACATCACCTAAAACACGAGCTAGATCATATGCTGCAAAGTTCTACCTGTCAGTGACTATTTCAGGGCCACCATCAGGAATTTTGGGGCCCCATACAGCCTAAGTGTCTGCCCCCCCCCCGGCCATTTTAAAACTACTGCCCCCCAAATCCCGTGCCATGCCCACCATGGCCACACACCCTGGGCAAGCCCTCCCGTGGCCCTCTGAGGTCAAACAGAGCCATGATGTGGCCCTCAATGAAATTGAGTTTGACACCCCTGGCCTAGAGGCTAAATCCTATGAACAAGGGCTAAGAGAATGAGTATGTTTAGCTCAATAAATAGAAAACTGAGGGGGAATATAATAGTAGTTTCCCAATCCTTAAAGGGCTGCCACAGAGCAGATGGCATCTATTTATTCTCCATGCCACCTGAAGGTAGTACAAGAAGCAATGGGCGGAACCTCACCAAGAAGAAATGCAATCTGGAAATAAGGAAAAACTTGGGACTGGGCGGCATAGAAATAAATAAATAAATAAATAATAAATAAATAAATAAATAAATAAATAAATAAATAAATAAATAAATAAATAAATAAATAAATAAATAAATAAATAAATAAATAAATAAATAAATAAATAAATAAATAAATAAATAAATAAATAAATAAATAAATAAATAAATAAATCCCTTCTTTTTTATTAAAAGAAATTAATAGAAACATAGAAACATAGAAGACTGATGGCAGAAAAAGACCTCATGGTCCATCTAGTCTGCCCTTATACTATTTCCTGTATTTTATCTTAGGGTGGATATATGTTTATCCCAGGCATGTTTAAATTCAGTTACTGTGGATTTACCAACCACGTCTGCTGGAAGTTTGTTCCAAGCATCTACTACTCTTTCAGTGAAATAATGTTTTCTCAGGTTGCTTTTGATCTTTCCCCCAACTAACTTCCGATTGTGTCCCCTTGTCCTTGTGTTCACTTTCCTATTAAAAATACTTCTCTCCTGGACCTTATTTAACCCTTTAACATATTTAAATGTTTCGATCATGTCCCCCCTTTTCCTTCTGTCCTCCAGACTATACAGATTGAGTTCATGAAGTCTTTCCTGATACGTTTTATGCTTAAGACCTTCCACCATTCTTGTAGCCCGTCTTTGGACCCGTTCAATTTTGTCAATAATAATTTTAAAAAACCAAAATCCATTACTATTAAAACTAAAACAACCAGCAAAACTATTAATAAAAACAGGTGAGGGCTGGGTTTTTTTCTCTGTTATTATTTAAGTGCTTTTACCATATGCTTTAAATCAAGAATCACTTCTCTCTCTGTTTCTCTCTCTTTTCTGTCATTCTCTGCCTCAATCATTTTCTCATTTCTCTTTTTTCTCCCCTTTTTCTCTCTCTCTTCCTTCCACTCTTCTTTCTCTCTCTCTCTTTCTTTCTCTCTTTCACTCTCTTCCTTCCTCTCTCATCTCTTTCTTTCTTTCTCTTTCTCTCTCTTGCTTTCTTTCTCTTTCTCTCACTCTCTTCCTTCCTCTCTCATCTCTTTCTTTCTTTCTTTCTCTATCTTGCTTTCTTCCTCACTCTTACTCTCTTCCTTCCTCTCTCATCTCTTTCTTTCTTTCCTTCTCTCTCTCTTTCTCTATCTTGCTTTCTTCCTCTCTCACACTCTCTTCCTTCCTCTCTCATTTCTCTCTCTCTCACTTTCTCCCTATCTTGTTCTGTTGTCGCTCTCACTCTCTCTCGTTCTCCAGAGGCTGGCGAAAGTAATTTTTAATTACTTTCAATTGTAATTTTCAATTACAATCAACCTATCTCTCCTTCCTTCCTTTCCCCCCTCCCTCTTTTCCTTTCCTTCCTTCCCTTCCCCTTTCTCCTTCTTTCCCTTCTTCCTTCATTCCAACCAACCTATCTCTTCTTCCTGTTTCCTTCTCCTCCCTCTTCCCCTTCCTTCCCCTCCGTCTTTCCCTTCCTTCCCTCCCTATTTTTCTTCCTTCCTTCCCTTCTGTGTCCTCCCAGCCCTCTCTTCCCCTCCCCTCCCCTCCCTTTCCCCGACGAGGACAGCATGTAGAGTCACACCCATCCCGGGCCAAGTTACAAGAGCCGCAGCCAGGCGGGGAGCGCCCCACTCGCTTCGTTCCCACGGCAGGGCTCGGTTGCCGCCACCAGGAATCCAGGAAACCGGGGTCAGGGGTCTCTGGGGCGTCGCACCGGGACGGCGCCTGGAATGTCAGGCGCGCGGGCTGACGCGCGCTCTCCCCATCCCCCTGCTGCCAGCCCAACCCAGAAAATTCAAAGTAAAAAAAAACCTTCGCTCTTACTTTGAATGTTCTGGGCAGGCTCGCAGGGAGACAGAGAGAGCGCGCGTCAGCCCGCACACCCGACATTGAAAATTGCCTTCGCCGGCCGGCGGCCCCCGCTGTGAGAATGCCTGGCTGCAGAGAAGAAAGAGAGGTGGAGCGGGCGGGCGGGCGGGCAAGGGCAGCGGCGAGTAGCCAGGGGGGCGCGAGGGGGTTAGAGGTGCAGGGGGGCCCCTGGGGCAGCCGCGGCTTCGTGCATGCCCTTGGAAAAGGGTGCATGGGGGGCCTTTTGGGGGATGCTGGCGCACGCGTGCGAAGCCAGGAGGCCGGTGGGCAAAACCGGGGCCCCCTCATTGGTCAATTTTCTCGGGCCCGTGACACCACTCCCAGTAGTACCACCCTATCGGCGGCCCTGGACTATTTCAGCTTCAATCGCAACAACACAAGAGCACACAACAGATTCAAACTTAATATTAACCGCTCCAAACTTGACTGTAAAAAATATGACTTTAGCAACTGAGTTGTCGAAGCGTGGAACTCATTACCTGACTCAGTAGTGTCAACCCCTAACCCCAAACATTTTTCCCTTAGACTATCCATGATTGACCTCTCCAGGTTCCTTAGTGGTCAGTAAGGGGTGTGCATAAGTGCACCAGTGTGCCTTCCATCCCCTGTCCAATTGTCTCTCCTTATCTCATTTATCTTTTCTTCTTTTCAAATATGTTCACCTATACTTTTATATCTTTTCTTCTATTATTTTCTTTACTTATATTATTACATATCTTTCTCTTCAATGTGTATTATGTAATGAACAAAATAAATAAAATAAAAAATAAAATAAAAAGCTATGCAAGATTAGGTTAACCACTCTTACTGCCTTTTTGGCAATGCTGTTGCAGTGGGTTCTGGCACTTATATCATTAGAGATGAGTACTCCAATTTCCTTTACTGAATGAGGATCGTCAACAAGATTGTGGTCATCTAGTTTCTATTTTGTGTTCTGATTATTTTTGCCAATGTGTAAGATTGAGCATTTGTTGATTGGGATTTGGAGTTTTACTTTTTGAAGGGTAGTAGTATTGCTGGTCAGCTTTAATAGTTTCACATAGAAACATAGAAGATTGATGGCAGAAAAAGATCTCATGGTCCATTTGGTCTAGCCTTGTAATATTTCCTGTATTTTATCTTAGGATGGTTATCTGTTTATCCCAGGCATGTTAAAATTCAGTTAGTGTGATTTTACCAACCACGTCTGCTGGACGTTTGTTACAAGCATCTACTACTCTTTTAGTAAAATAAAACATTCTCACATTGCTTCTGATCTTTCCCCCAACTAACCTCAGATGTGCCCCCTTGTTCTTGTGTTCACTTTCCTATTAAAAACGCTTCCCCCCTAAACTTTATTTTACCCTTTAACATATTTAAATGTTTCAATCATGTCCCCCCTTTCCTTTCTGTCCTCCAGACTATATGGATTGAGTTCATGATGTCTTTCCGGATAAGTTTTATGCTTAAGACCTTCCACCATTTTTGTAGCCCGCCTTTGGACCCGTTCAATTTTATCAATATCTTTTTGTAGATGAGGTCTCCAGAATTGAACACAGTATTCCAAATGTGGTCTCACCAGCGCTCTATACAGTGGGATCACAATATTCCTCTTCCTGATTGTTATACCTCTAGCTATGCAGCCAAACATTCTACTCTCTTTCCCTACCACCTGACTGCACTGTTCACCCATTTTGAGACTGTCAGAAATCACTACCCCTAAATCCTTCTCTTGTGAAGTTTTTGCTAACACAGAACTGCCAATTCCATACTCAGACTGAGGATTCCTTTTCCCCAAGTGCATTATTTTACATTGGGAAATATTAAACTGCAGTTTCCTTTGCTTTGACCACTTATCTAGTAAAGCTAAATCACCTGCCATATTACAGATGCCTCCAGGAATATCAACCATCTTGCACAATTTAGAGTCATTGGCAAATAGGCAAACCTTCCCTACCAAACCTTCCCCTATGTCACTCACAAATATATTAAAAAGAATAGGACCCAGAATAGACCCTTGTGTCACACCGCTTGTAACCAGGCTCTGCTTTGAATACTCACCATTAACAACAACCCTCTGATATCTGCGCTTCAGCCAGTGGCAAGTTCAATCTTCACTAGTTTATCTACTAGCTCATTATGTGGAACGGTATCAAAGGCTTTGCTGAAGTCCAGATAGGCAATATCCACAGCACCACCTTCATCCAACACCTTTGTGACATAGTTAAAGAAATCAATGAGATTAGTCTGACATGACTTGCCTTCAGTAAAGCCATGCTGGTTTGGGTCCAATAAGTTATTGTTTTTTACGTGCTGATTTATCCTCTTTTTGAGTAGAGTCTTCATCATTTTAACTACAATTGATGTCAAGCTAACTGGCTTGTAGTTACCAGCTTCTTCTCTACCGCCCTTCTTATTTTATTTTATATATTTATTTATTTATTTTGTGCAATACATAATACATATTGAAGAGAATAGACATGTAGTATTACATATAAAGAAAAGGGTAGAAGAAAAGATATTAAAATAGAGGAGAAGATATATGAAAGGAAGAAAAGATATATGATATATGAGATAAGGAGAGACAATTGGACAGGGGACAAAAGGCACACTACTGCACTTATATGTTGTGGATAGGCACAATACTGGCCATTCTCCAATCATCAGGAACATCTCCTGTTAACGGGGGTTGGTTAAACAAATAGGTCGGGGGGGGGTAGCAATGACAAATCTGAGTTCTTTAAGAACTCTGAGGTGGATGCCATCCACACCCATTGCCTTATTTGTCTTTAATCGTTCAAATTCTTCTAAGACATCAGCCTCTAAGATCACTGGAGCTGAATCCCTACAGCTGGAAGCAATGCTTTATCCATCCATAGTATTATATTGTAAACTGCCTTCTGAGAAAACTGAACAGAAGTAGCTATTCAAATGATCAGCAATCTACTTATTCCCATCAATGTATATATCTTCCCCAGTACTCATCTTTTTGATGCTGCAATTTTTCTTCTTCCTAGCACTAATATATCTGAAGGTTTTATTCCCCTTCTTTACAGATTTGGCAATTTCTTCGTCTTTTGAGGCTTTAGCAGCATATATTATCTGTTTTGCCTCATTCTGTCTCATTTTATACACTTCTCTGTCAGCTATACTTCCAGACTCTTTATATCTCCTATAGGGAGCCTATGATTTCTTCTTCATCTGCAAAGCAGATACAGTAGCTTTTTATATTATATATCAGCCGCCCCTCTCCATAGACTCCGTAGACATGTTAGCAATAGCACTTTTTAACAGAGCCAGCATATTGCCCCCACAATCCGGGTCTTCATTTTACCCACCTCGGAAGGATGGAAGGCTGAGTCAACCTGAAGTTGAACCACAAACAATTAAAATGATCACACTAATTTTATAGAAGACAATGTTGGAAAGGCACTACATAATCTAAAACCATCTTTACCCATGGGACCATTGTAAATGTAAATATACTTTTTTCCAAACTTGCAAAGAACTGATAAAGAAATAAAGGGAGACTAGTATAGACCTATTCCGAGCTATTTAGCTCCCATCACGTCACTCTTCTGGAATTTTCCTCTAACAGTCTTCTCCTTTCCTCTAATGGTCTTCTCCTGGTACCTAGGAAAACGAAACCTATATCTCCTCCTGTGTGCTTCCCACCCACACCCCTTATCTCTAACCCACTGCGTAACTATTGGCAACCAAGCGAAAGAATGCAGTAGTCTAAGTGAAGGTTGACAGCGGAGCAATTGTAGCTCCTTTTCATGTTTTGCGTTTTGTATGGTCTTTTTATGTTTGTAATGTTTTGGGTTTTTTTAATTTGAAAATAATAAAAATATTTTTTTTAAATAAATTTGGTTATGTTTTTTTTTTTGCCAAAGATAATGTAAATGTAATTTTTTTTTTCCAAACTTGCAAAGAGACTAGTATAGACCTATTCCGAGCTATTTAGCTCTCATCAGCTAGCCATACCGTTCTAGGATTCGAACTTGGGCTGCTTTTGCCTTGCTAGGAAGTGCTTTTACCTGCTAAGTCACAGGTTCTCCTCCATTTATCAGCTGAGCCAGGGAAAGATTACATGTTTTTCTGTTGAGTCACCTGGTATACCCAAATATGTGAGGGAGCATACTGCTTCCTTTTGCCTTTCAGCCCCACTCCAGGGACTATTCATTAATTCATTAGTTAATTCATTCATTTATTGTATTTCTATGCCATCCAACTCCCGAAGCACTCTGAGCGGCTTACAACAGGATATAAAATACATTTTAAAACCTCATAAGAAATTAATTAGAAATAAAAGATTATTTTAATATTAGAGGCTAAAAGCAAAGGGGATTAAATGAACAATCTGATGTATTTACCATATTTTTTGGATTATAAAACACATTAGAGTATAAGATGTACCTTAGTTTTGGGGGAGGAAAACAATGGGGGGAAATCTGTCTATAGGTATTCATCTCTCTAGCATCGTTAGTCTTGTTAGCTTTAGCACATTATTTTATCCCCTCGTTAAGGCTTTAAAAAAACCTTATTTGGAGCAATTAGCAATGAAAAGAAGCCTGCAAAGACTTAGGGCTGGAAAAAAACTTTATTTGGAGCAATTAGCCTGCAAGCTGGTAAGAGCCGGGAAGATCATTAGCGCCTTGTTAGATCTGAAAAAAACAGCTTCAAAAAAAGGGAAAAGGGGGGACATGATCGAAACATTTAAATATGTTAAAAGGGTTAAATAAGGTTCAAGAGGGAAGTGTTTTTAATAGGAAAGTGAACACAATAACAAGGGGACACAATCTGAAGTTAGCAACGTGAGAAAACATTATTTCACTGAAAGAGTAGTAGATCCTTGGAACAAACTTCCAGCAGTAACTGAATCCACAGTAACTGAATTTAAACATACCTGGGATAAACATATATCCATCCTAAGATAAAATACAGGAAATAGTATAAGGGCAGACTAGATGGACCATGAGGTCTTTTTCTGCCGTCAGTCTTCTATGTTTCTACGTTTCTAAAAAGCTAGATTTAGAGTATGAGATGCACCCAAATTTTCATCCTTTTTTGGGGGGGAGTGTGTCTTGTACTCCAAAAATATGGTATCTCTTCTAAATATGTTGGGAATGAATCAATGATTTCATATTTATCTGAGTGAAGACCAGGAACTATTTGTTTAATATTAACGTATACATCCAATTTCATGGTTGCTTCTCTCCCAAAAAAATTTCTTTGGCATTTTTTCTTTTCTGCTTAGTCGCTGCCTCAGTCCCAATGTGTGGAAAGTTGTCATCCTGGATTTGTCAAGCAGAAGCGAGAAGGAGAGCCTGCTTGCTGCTACGACTGCATTCCTTGTCCTGAGGGGACCATTTCCATCACTGAAGGTGGGGACAACAAGGCAAAAGACTTGTGGAAGTGGATTCATCTGAAACACTTTCATGCAAATAAAAATAAAAGACAGATTGAAGCTCAACTGTTGTTTGTTTTTTGCTAGCAGTTCAATTCTCACCAAACTAAAAGTTGACTCAGCCTTCCATCCTCCCAAGATTGGTAACATGAGGAGCCAGATCGTCGGGGGTAATAGGCTGACTTTAATCTGTTTAGAGAGGGCTGTACATGAGGTACGATATTTTTCAGAGAAAAAAGCATACTTTTGAACCAAAAAAGAGGGTGAAAACCTGGATGCATCTTATACACCAAATGTAGCTCCAGTCAGCCAGCCCCCCCACACACACACCTTTTGGCCTCTTCCTCCCAGCAATTTACCTACTTGCAGCAAACAGAATAGAGCCTGTTGAGCCAAACAACTGATTATCAGCTTCCTGACCCTCAGCTAATTGAAGCTGCAGCCACATGCTAGAACTGAAAGTAAAACTAAAGCTGCAAGAAGGCAAATTGCTAGGCGACAGATGCAGAATTTTATTTTCTTGTGCTAATTAGACTGCTGAAACTGGATGCAAGGATGTAAGTAAATAACTATAAATGTCTAAAGAATGTTCAAATTAATAGACTTATTTTTGTAATACTGCTTTATTATTGTTCTAGAAAACATAACAAAATGAAGAAGCTTTTTAAAAAATAAATGCGTGATCTGAAGATGCCCAGTGCTTTTGTATTTTCCTTTAAATAGCGGAGAATAATGTATATTCCAGAAAGCCACATCAATTTTAACAGCATGTGTACAAGTATAGACTGAAATGTAACAGTGTCCTTTTTTAGTATTAAGTATTTGTATTAAATATTAGTATTAGTATTAAGATAAGGCAGCTGATTTAGTCATGTTTGGAGTATACCTATTTAAATAATTGGGAGGAGTTAATTGTGACTATAAATTGTGACTATAAATTTTCTGGCATTAATATACTGACATGTACATTTCTCCAATTCTTTGCTATTTCTATGGATCAGTTGACTCAGCCTTCCATCTTCCCAAGATTGGTAACATGAGGAGCCAGATCATCGGGAGTAATAGGCTGACTTTAATCTGTTTAGAGAGGGCTGTACATGATGTACATGATAGCTGTATACAGGTATATGAGGGGTTGCCACAGAGAGGAGCGGGCCACTCTATTCTCCAGAGCACCAGAGGCCCGGATGAGGAACAATGGCTGGAAGCTGACCAAGGAGAGATTCAACCTAGAAGTAAGGAAGAACTTCCTGATGGTCAGAGCGATCAACCAGTGGAACAACCTGCCTGCAGAGGTTGTGAACTCCCCAACTCTGGACACTTTCAAGAGGAGATTGGACTGCCATTTGGCTGGGATGCTTTAGGATTCCTGCTCAGGCAGGGGGTTGGACTTGATGACCTGCATGGTCCCCTTCAACTCTAACAATAAATAAATAAAGTACCATATTTTTCAGAGAAAAAAGCATACTTTTGAACCAAAAAAGAAGGTGAAAACCTGGATGCATCTTATACATGAAATTTGGCTCCAGCATAGAAATACACAGCAGACAGTGTATATCATTTTGCTGTTTGCTGGGAGGCGGGGCAGATTTCCACCCCCTGTTTTTGTGCCACAAAACTAAGGAGCATTTTATACTCTGGTGTGTCTTATACTCCGGAAAATATGGTAATTTATAAGTGTAAGCATTATTGCAATTATCTTCAAATTGCACAATTTCTTATCTAAAAGGGAGGAATAGCAGAAAAATCTTGAGGGAAAAGCTGGGAAGAGATAGATGGTGTAGTAGATTGGACAAGTTTCTGTAGTGCCAGAAAAAGAATCTCTTCTACTTTTTCATATGAATTCCAGATAATTTGCAGAACTAACTTTTTTCCCCCTAATTAATAAGATTTCAAAAGATAGGAAACTAGAGTCAGAAATACATTAGTACCCCTAGATACGTGTATAATTCGTTCCAGAAGGGAGCTTGTATGTCGAGCAACTCATATATGGAACAAATGGCTTTAGACTTTGTTTTTCCCTTCCGAGATAACCAAAAGCCAAGATTCTTCCGCCACCTAGTGGATGCTCGGCTCGTATCCTGAATTTGAGCTCGGGTCTGGAACAGAAATTTCTCTCCCCTCGTGGCTCGGTTCTTGGAATACTCCCATGTGGAGCAGCTCATATCTAGAGGTACTACTGTATTAAGAAGTGCCATCTGTCAGGATTCAGGAAACATGTTGAGAAAGATTAATTGATTTATTATCTTTTTTTATTTTTTATTTAAAAAACAAAATAGACATATATGACACAAAATACAAACAATTGGGATATTTACATCCCACTTTCTGTCAAAAGCTATAATGGAGATACAGTATATACATTTTTACATTATTTTGTTAATGTTTATGCTTGCACAATTTTCATTTATAGTTCAAAAAAAGAAAAAGAAAAAACCTTTTTTAGTCTTTTTGGCTTTCTGTTTTACTTCGCTTCCTTTATACATTTCTCTTTTTTAGCCCATTATAAAACCTATCCCATGCCATATAATAGTCTGAGTCCTCTTTCTCTTCTAATTTTTTGATCAACCTGTCCATTTCTGCACATTCCAGGATTTATTTATTTTTTATTATCATTTCTTCTTTTGGTGTGTGTTCACTTTTCCATAACTGGGTGTAGGTTATTCTTGCTGCTGTTAGAACGTGGATAATGAAATATTTAATATCATTTTTATACATTTTATTAAAATTCCCTACCAAAAAGAATTCTGCCTTTTTCTGTTTCCTCCTTCATAATTTTTTTGAGCCATTTTAGGACACATCCACCATAGGTGATAAAATCAGAGTCAGATACATTTAAAGAGCCGGGGTGGTGCAGTAGATAGAGTGCAGTAATGCAGGCCACTGAAGCTGACTGTAGATCTGTAGGTCAGCAGTTCAAATCTCATCACCGGCTCAAGGTTGACTCAGCCTTCCATCCTTCCGAGGTGGGTAAAATGAAGACCCAGATTGTGGGGACAATATGCTGGCTGTGTTAAAAAGTGCTATCGCTAACATTTATTTTATTATTTATTTATTTATTTATTTATTAGATTTGTATGCCGCCCCTCTCCGTGGGCATGTTGTAAGCTGCCCTGAGTCTAAGGAGAAGGACATCATAAAAATCAAATAAATAAATAAAATAAATAAAAGTGCCATCTGTCAGGATCCAGGAAACATGTCTACAAAGATTAATTGATTTATTATCTCCTTCTAATGAATTTGGTTCTGCAAATTATGCAAGAGAACATTCAGATTCCAGGACTGCTTCCAATTTCAAAAATATTGCTGTATTTTTAGAAAATGTTTTTCTCACCTTCTTTCTGTAGATATTCTAAGGAATACCCCTCAGAAAATGCTGCTGGTAACAAATTTTATCACAAGAAAGTTTTTCTTGAAAGGTGAAAGTATAGAATATTTTTTAAATGGTGCTTTTTTGGTTTACTCAGATTCAGAAAAATGCAGCAAGTGTCCAGATGAAAAATACCCAGTTGAGGACAGAATCCAATGTATCCCCAAAATTATATCCTTCCTTTCTTATGAAGAACATATGGGAATCATTCTGGTCTCTTTTGCCCTATTCTTGTTCTTAGGCACAGGCCTTGTTTTAATCATATTCATTAAACAACAGGAAACTCCCATTGTGAAAGCCAATAACCGGAACCTCTCTTACATCCTCCTGGTCTCCCTCCTACTTTGCTTCCTCTGTCCTTTTCTCTTTGTTGGTCAACCAAGGAAAATCACCTGCCTTCTCCGACAAACAGTTTTCAGCATTATTTTCTCAGTTGCTGTTTCTTCTCTCTTGGCCAAAACCATCACTGTGGTGCTAGCTTTCCTGGCCACAAAACCAGGAAACAGAGTAAAGAGATGGTTGGGGAAGAGCTTGGCCAACTCCCTCATCCTTTCTTGCTCTAGTGTCCAAATTATGATCTGTTCCATCTGGTTGGGATTTTCTCCCCCATTCTGTGACTCAAATTTTCACTCCCAGCCTGGGGAGATCATCCTGCAATGCAATGAAGGCTCTGTTTTCATGTTCTACATCACCCTCAGCTACTTGGGCTTTCTGGCTGCCATCTGCTTCACAATGGCTTTCCTGGCCAGGAATCTCCCTGGATCCTTTAATGAAGCCAAGTTGATCACTTTCAGCATGCTGGTCTTCTGCAATGTCTGGGTCTCCTTCCTGCCCACCTACCTGAGCACCAAGGGGAAATACATGGTAGCTGTGCAAGTCTTCTCCATCTTGGCCTCCAGTGCTGGTCTGCTGGTCTGCATCTTCATCCCCAAGTGCTATATTATCATTCTGAGGCCAGACCTGAATACAAAAGAGCATCTTACAAACAGAAGAAATATATGAATGTATGTTCTAAGAATTTCTACTCTCAACACTAAGCCAAGCATAGAATATTTATTTATTTGTTTGTTTGTTTGTTTATTAGATTTGTCTGCCGCCCCTCTCCAAAGACTCGGGGCGGCTCACAACAACAGAACAATACAAATCCAATGATTAAAAACAATTTAAAACCTTAATATAGAAAACAATCATACGTCTCATACACATCATACGTAAAGCGGGAATGGCCCAAGGGAATCAATTTCCCTATGCCTGATGGCAGAGATTGGTTTTAAGGAGTTTGAAAAAGGCAAGGAGGGTGGGGGCAATCCTAATCTCTGGGAGGAGTTGGTTCCAGAGGATCAAGGCCGCCACAGAGAAGGCTCTTCCCCTGGGTCCCGCCAGATGACATTGTTTTGTCGACGGGACCTGGAGAAGGCCAACTCTGTGGGACCTAATCAGCCACTGGGATTCATGTGGCAGAAGGCGGTCTCAGAGGTATTCTAGTCCAATGCCATGTAGACATATATATATCCTAAGATAAAACATATATCCATCCTAAGATAAAATGCAGGAAATAGTATAAGGGTAGACTAGATGGACCATGAGGTCTTTTTCTGCCATCAATCTTGTATGTTTCTATGCTCTTTCCTGCACCTTCTCCAGAGTTTCTATGTCTTTTTTGAAGTGTGGTCTGACCAGGGCATTATAGAGTGGTATTAATACCTCTCTGGTCTTGGAGTGTATCCCCCGGTTGATATTGTGGATTGTGTCGACCTTTTTAGCTGCTGATGCACATTGCTGGCTCATATTTAGTTGATTATCCACCAAGACTCCAAGATCCCTTTCACAGTCACTACTGCTAAGTAGGGTTCCTCCCAGACTGTAGGTGTGTCTAGGTTTTTTTTTTACCTAGGTGAAGGACTTTACTCTTCTCAACGTTGAACATCATTTTGTTAGTTTGGGCCCACAGCGTTAATCTATTTAGGTCTTTCTGTATTTTGAGCCTATCCTCTAGGGTGTTGGCTATCCCTGCCAGCTTGGTGTCATCTGCAAATCTGATTAGTTCCCCCTCTTTTTTTCTCATCTACGTCATTGATGAAAATGTTGAAGATCACAGGGCCCAGGACAGAACCCTGTGGTACCCCACTGCCTACCTTCTTCCCTGTGGATTTGGAGCTTTTGAGGACAACTCTTTGGGTGCGGTTAGTCAGCCAACTGTTTATCCATCTGCATGTCTACCCCATTTTTTTGTAATTTGTGGATTAGAAGATTGTGATCTACTTTATCAAAAGCTTTGCTAAAGTCCAAATATATGAGGTCAACTGCGTTGCGTTGGTCTACTGATTTCATCCTGGCATACTGAACATCTTCAATTTTTCCAGCATTTCAAAGTCATAAATATCACCCCGAGGTTGACCAGCTGACCAGCCTACCCACCGTTCTCCTGGATTTCACTCGTTGTTGCTTGGGTGCCTCGTTGCTCTCAGCATCTTAAACGTTCTTTAAGTAGACACTAGCAGGCCCCTCCCCATGCACTTTCAGGAAGCCCAAAATAGCAGCTGTGATATCATGATATGGTATGATATGATATTTATATGAAGTCAAAAAGGAAGGTTGGAAGACTTAGAAAAGCACTTGGATCCTGGTTTATTTTTTTATTTGTTTGTTTCTTTGTTTGTTTGTTTTGCCACCTACATATTGGTGGTATACAAAGATATAATATTTATATACATTATACTAGTAAAAGAAAAACATCAGGACAGGGGACAGAAGGCACTCTGGTGCACTTAAGCACACCTCTTACTGACCTCTTAGGAATCAGGAGAGGTCAACAATGGATAACCTAAGGGTAAAGTTTTGGGGATTAGTGCATAGTCTGTTAGTGAGTTCCATGTATCAACTACTCAGTTACTAAAGTAGTACTTCCTGCAGTCGAGTTTAGAGCAGTTTACTTTAAGTTTGTATCTGTTGTGTGCTCGTGTGTTATTGTGGTTGAAGCTGAAGTAGTCGTTGACAGGAAGAACATTGTAGCAGATGATTTTATGGACTATGCATAGGTCATGTTTAAGACAATGTAGTTCTAAGCTTTCTAAACCTAGGATTATAAGTCCAGTTGCATAGGGTATTCTATTACGAGTGGAGAAGTAGAGGGCTCTTCTAGTAAAGTATCTCTGAAAATTTTCTAGGATGTATATATCTGAAATGTGGTGCGGGTTCCAGACAGATGAGCTGTATTCAAGGATTGTTTTGGCAAAAGTTTTGTATGCTCTAGTTAATAATGTGAGATTACTGGAGCAAAAGCTACATAGGATTAGGTTAACAACTCTTGAAGTCTTTTTGGCAATGTTGTTGCAGTGGGCTTTGGCACTTAGGTCATTTGATTTGAGTATTCCAAGGTCTTTAGCAGAGTCAGGGTCATCTGCAAGGTCTTGTTTATTCAGCTTGTATTTGTGTTATCATTCTTTTTGCCAATGTGTAGGACAGAGCATTTTTTGGTTGAGATTTGGAGTTGCCAGATGTTTGACAATGCAGACACAAAGTCAAGGTCTTTTTGGAGAGTAGCTGTGTTATCTGTGGTGTAGAAAGGTTTGACATCATCAGCGAAGAGAACACAATTGTTTGTAATGTGATTGCAAAGGTCATTTATATAGAGTATGAAGAGTGTTGGTCCAAGTACGCTGCCTTAGGGTACACCGCTCTTAACCGGAACAGGATTATATATGGCACTCCCTATTTTGACAACTTGTCTGTTTCATAGGACATAGTTATCTAACTATGGAGGGATCCTAAGATTCTGTAGGATTTGAGTTTTAAAAGTAGTTTGTCATGAACCACTGAGTCGAAGGCTTTACACAAATTAATATAAATTGCATCTATAGATTTGCCCTGATCGAGATGTGTAGTCCATATGTTTTTGCAGTGAAGGAGTTGCAGGTTGCAGGGTAAATTATGGCTCTCAGGCACTGTAATGGCCCAAGCGCCAGAAGGGACTCTTCAGATGTTCCCCTCTGGTGTCTTGCGAGCGTTCAAATTATTTCTCACTGAAGGGATCTTTTTTTCCTCCCCCCGCCAGAGGAAGTGCAGGAAAAGGGAGGCAAATGGGACAGGGAGCCCCCTTCACTGCAGATGATAGATAGATAGATAGATAGATAGATAGATAGATAGATAGATAATTAGATAGATAGATGCCCCAACCAGACAGACAGACCCCTTTTCCCCCATCGCGCCCAGCCAAAAAGCAAGCCACCACAATCCCTGGCCGGGGACTGGGCAAATGAGAAGAGAGATAGAGAAGCCCAGCTGCTGTTGCCGATTCTGCCACTTAGCATTTCCCCCCCCCCCAAGCTCTACCCCTCACACACAGACACAAACACCTCCACCGAGCCATTCTAGGATTCAAGCCTAAGAGAGGTGGAAAGGCTCCTTGGGACAATGGGGAGCTCGCTTGGCAAGACAGGCCCCATAGCTTTGGCTGACTCGCTTGGTTCCAGGAGCCCCGACTAGAAGCCACCTCCCACCGTCTGCCTCTCCTGCCACCTGCTTCCCCGAGGCAGCTGCATCGTCCATGGCTGCTCCACTCCGATAGCTTCTGCAGTGCAGCATCTGGCTGCTTCACCACGAGGAGAGAAGAAGAAGCTCCGCTGAAAGTCTGAGCTCACCGGCCTCACTTGGTTAGGAGGATAGGAATCGTACCTGCAACTTGAAATCACTTGGAAGTGTCTTTTGGGAAGATATCTCACAAAGTCTACCATATGGAAATGTGAAAGAGGTCCCATCCAACCAAGTGTATCACTCAACCAGAGGAAAAATCATTTGTTCCCCCCTGAAATTAATCAGTCTCCCTCTCCCTCCCTCCTTCCCTCTCCCCACCCTCTCTCCCCACCATTGAACACCACCATTTGAGCTGCAGACCTCAGAGCCCCCTCTTCATTTAATAAACTAAGAAACTTGAAATTATAAAGGATCTCCATATCACATAAATAAGAATTTTCTATCTTTCTTGGACATCATGTTCTAGATATGTCCTGAAAGGAAGAATCACAACCAATACAAATCAGTGTCCACAGAGGAGTTTTGTGACAACCCCCCCCCCCCCCCGTCAACTAACATAATTTCTCCAGCTTCCCTTCTTCATCCGAAGCTCTGAAAGAAGTTCCAAAGCCTCAGGGGGACAAATTGCCTCTTTAACACCTCATTACCATCCGGGTCTTTAAGATCCCTTCAGCTGCTTCTCTGGTGAATGTTTTTCATGTAAACATCAGGCTGAAGAAACATGGAAGGGATTTTGCATCAGAAAAGGGATAAATGTCTCAAGACAATCTCTATGTGGCAAACGTTTTGGGATAGGTAGGGGTCCTGCTATTGAATATATCTTTCATTTCCAAATGAAGTTCAGTTTGTCTCTATCTGAATCAGGAAAGCCACTGGTGTTTCCATCTTGTGAGAGTACTTTAAATTCTTCTTTTAGTTCTTATTAAGAAATGGGAAGAAGGTTGATTCAGCTTCATAAAATATGGATCTCCTGTTTTTATTTCTGATGGTGCTGGTGTCTCCACCAGTTGTTAGGACGCTTAGAATGAAGTGCTCGCTGACTTTGGAATACCAGGATGGAAAGCGAGCATTGAACTTTTACAGGCCAGGAGACCATCTAATTAGTATAGTCGCCTCCGTAACACAAATATCACATGCAATGTTGCCTTTCAACATGGCTCCTTATGGTCAGTTTGACAGGTAAGTCATTTAGGAAGTTCCATTCCCTTCATTTGCATTTCTAACATTTTCCTTTTCTTTCCCTCTTAGTCATTTACTCCTTTAGTAGACCCTCTGGTCATCAATACTTCTGAACATTATGGAATCAGGTTCCAACCAAAAAGTTTTTCTTTCGTAGCCAATTTCCCTATCTGCATCTTTTTTTCTTTTTTGTAAGTGTCAAAAATTTCAAAATTAGATTTGGGTCACGACCAAATTGGTTTGCAACCAAAGTTATGGAACAAATTACACTTGTGACCAAAGGTTCTACTGTACCTTGCAAAATCTATTTTCTTAAATGTCTATGAAGAATATCAGTCATCCATGTCATGGTTGTCCCAGAGGTGCTTTTTCAAGCAGGAACTGGACTTTCCGGGAGATTTTTTGAAGACGTTTTACTCTTTATCCAAGAAGCTTCTTCAGCTCTGACCTGAAAGGAGTATAAATCTTTCCATTTCCCACTATCAAGTCAGAGCTGAAGAAGCTTCTTGGCTAAGAGGCAAAACGTCTTCAAAGAAAAACCAGAAAGTCCAGTTCCCACTTGAAAAAGCACCTTTGTGATAAGTCTTAAATCTTTTGAAGTCCAAAGTTTATTAGTTGAGTGAGTTGTGCCCCATTTGATGATCTTTCTTTCCATACTTGTCAAGGGAATCATTGCAGTTGTTAAATTAGTAACTGTTGTTAAATGAATCTGGCTTTCCTACTGACTTCGCTTGTCAGAAGTTTGTAAAAGCTGACCACTTGATCTTAGGACACTGCAATAATCATAAATATGAACCTCTTGCCAAGCTTCTGGATTTTGATGACACGATCACAGGATTCTTGCAACAGTTGTAAGTTTGAAAAACAGTCATAAGTTACTTTTTTTGGTGCCATTGTAGCTTTGAACAGTCATTGAATGGAATATTTTAAGTCAAGGACTGCCTGGATTTATGACAAGTAAAGCTGGCTCATCTTCTCAATGCTCACAAAAATTAAATGAGAATAGGTGAATGGTTTTGAATCAGTTTTGCCATAAGACTCAATAGGGCAATGTAGAAAGAGAGAAATAAATGTTCAAAAATCTTTGATATTGATGATAATCATGATAACTTGAACAGGTTGTGTTGTGTTTTTATTTACAGAAGGTTAATTACAACTTCCTATGTAAATAAACTCTACCACTTCATTATTGCTAATCATGTGATCAACAAGAATCCCCAGCTCTTGTACAATCTCACACTTGGCTATAACATCCACGACAACTATTTGAACACACTTGGCACTTCAGATGCCTTACTGGACATGCTCTCCACTGGAGAAGCCAATGTTCCCAACTACAGATGTGGAAAGAAGGACAAACTTTTGGCTATTATTGATGGAGCTGTTAGGGATCTCTCTACCCAGATATCAACATTAGCAGGCACCTATAAAGTCCCACAGGTTTGTGTGTATGTGTTTTTTCTATCTGATAGCTGGCATGGGGTGGTGATGGGTGATTGATAGATCTAATGATTATTACTATCATTTTGTCCAAAGTATCTAAGTAGAATTACAATAGGTATCCGTCTAATGATATAACAATCTTGAATTCATTTTAATATTTATTCTATTCCTTATATTTTTACTTATTTGTATTTTCAGTCATCAGTTATCTCTGAGGCTAGGTGATACAGCTCATAGTTTTCACATCTACTAAGGAATGTTTTTCTTGGGGGAAAAAACCCCCTCAAATGTATACGGTTCTAGAAAATAAACTACAGTACTTTCATTTTTGCATATTTGGCTTATGCCTTCTGTCATATGAATCTCAGTGACTGGTTACATCTCAC
Source organism: Erythrolamprus reginae (assembly GCF_031021105.1). NCBI lineage: Eukaryota > Metazoa > Chordata > Lepidosauria > Squamata > Dipsadidae > Erythrolamprus > Erythrolamprus reginae. The sequence goes on along the minus strand of NC_091951.1, from coordinate 14,702,927 downwards.
AGAGTTAGCCTTCTCTAGGTCCCATCAACCAGACAATGTCGCTTGACAGGACCAAGGGGAAGAGCCTTCTCTGTGGGAGCTCTGGAATCAGCTCCGCCCAGAAATTTGCACTGCCCCCACCCTCCTCGCCAGGTTTGGGGTAATTAGATCTTGGCCCCCTGGTTAATAAATGTGATGCATGGCTACGATTTGAATTTGTTTGATTGATTTTTAATATATTGGGATTTTAGTTTATGTAGTTTTTAATTAATTATATTTATCTTTGTATTTACTGTTTCATATTATATGCTGTGAGCTGCCCCAAGTCTTCAGAGAGGGGTGTCATACAAATCTAATAAATAAATAAGGCCAAGCTCTTTGGAATCAACTACCCCCCTGAAGTCCATGCCAGCTCTACCCTATTGGCTTTCCAAAAGGCCTTGAAAATCTGGATCTGCTGGCAGACCTGGTGGCTGTGAACAGTGTTCTCTCTAAGGCGCACAGTGCACTATAGTACTTCTATGCTGCCTAGTCCCAAAGGGACTGCCGCTCAAACACTATAATTTTCCACCCACACCGGAAAAAAATAGAGGGAACATTGGCTGTGAAAACTGGTATTTTTAAATTCTAGCCTAGACATGACTTGACTGGGATGTTTGATGGTATGATTGTAGTGATAATATTTAAAAAGGTTTTTATATTATTATTAATTGTTGTATTTTCATCATTTTATACTATTTTTATTTATTTTTGTTAGCCATCCCGAGTTCTTCAGGAGTGGGCAGCATACAAATAATAGATAGATAGATAGATAGATAGATAGATAGATAGATAGATAGATAGATAGATAGATAGATAGATAGACAAACAAACAAATAAGATATGGCACTTCTTATTTTGACCACTTGTTTTCTGTTAGAGAGGAACGTAAGTGCACTGATGTGCCTTTCGTCCCCTGTCCAATTGTCTTTCCTTTCCCTTTTATCATATATATTCTTTCCCTCCCACCTACTTCTCTTCCTCTTTACTTCCTATCTTTTATATATCACTTAATGTCTATTCTCTTTCATATGTATTGTTTATTGGACAAAGAATAAATAAAATAAAATAATAAATAAAGTGGTTATCCAATTATGTAGTAGTCCAGAGATGCCACAGGATTTTAGTTTCAGAAGTAGTTTGTCATGTACTACTGAATCAAAGACTTTACAAAAGTCTATGTAAATTGCATCTATTTTTGTCTATATAAATTGCGTCTATTGTCTATTATCTTCTGTGTGGAATTGGGATTCACAATAGGTATGGGGCAAAGATTAAACAAAACAAAACATATCCTATTGTTTTGATGGCTTCTGCCACACAATAATGAAAATGTGGAGAGATTCTGTGTCCAATCAAATTGTCCTGTGTTAAAATTATGCAGCAGTGAGGGGAAAGCAATGTTTTATAGCAGATTTTATTCAAAATAATATTTTAAGTTCTGAACAAATCCCAGATTTATGAAAAGAATCCCGAGGGATTATTTTACCTGGACTGCACAAAGCAACTTGTGGCTGTAAGGTGATCAGGACAATTTGTTATCCATATGTATTTCAGTCCAATATCTGACATGATCAACAGAAATATTATGGAGAAAAGGGCCCATTGTTCAAGTCTTTAAAGATCTTTTGGGATCTTGAGCTTTTATTTGCATAGTATTGATGTATTATTAAAAAAGATATAATCTAGTTTTTTTTAAAAAAAAATACTTTATTTATAAATATAATGAAAAAAAGGAAAAAAGAAAACAGGGAAGGGGCAGGGGGGAAAAGAGGGAAGGGGTACAAAGTCAAGCAGTTAAGATAAGGAGTACAGTTATACATTGTAAACTATAAGTTGTAATACGTGTACTTCTTGATAGAGATGTTATATTTCATTGTAAATAAACAGTAAATAAACAGTAAATAAACAGTAAATAAAGAGTATTAAGGGTTTCCTAAGTTATAATAGTAGATGTTGTATCTCCTGTAATATATATTAACTGATAACGAGTTAGTAAGAATATTTTCTAAGTCAAAAGAGTAAGAAGAGAGGAACAAGAAGAGGATAGGTTTTATAATGAATATACTTTTATTTATGGAGCTGCGGAGATACAAGACTTAACAAATTTATTATCTGAAACTCAGTTGTAAAAGAAAGAGAGAGATCAATATCTCAGAACACAAATTATACCAACATAATTTGTGATCCTTATGTTAAAACAATATATTTTGTATGCAGTTAGAATTAAAAAAAATAAAAATAATACATTACTTGATGTGAACAGAACATTTCAGTTGAGATCTGTATATATGGGTCTGATTGCGGTAAATTGTAGACAGAAATATGATTTGCGTACTTTACTCTTTTTTTACTTAATGTATTTCTACAATTCAATAATTATATTCAACCATGTAAATGTTCTGGGTTTTGTATTGTTTATCTTAATATAACCTATTTGTTAATAACTAAACTTTTCTAATATGTCATGAGAACCAAATTGGATTTATTAAAAGCTAATATTTTGGACCAGAAAACCATAAATATGACACTGCATTCTTAATTATTGTTATCAGATCCGTGTTGGAAGTGTTTCAGAGGCTCTGAGTGATAAAAGTCAATTCCCCTTTTTCCACCTGATGCTCCCCAAAGAAGGGATCCAGTACCCAGCAATTGTCCAAGTCCTCATCTATTTTAGATGGACTTTGATTGGTCTCTTTGCTTCAAATACAAAAAATGGTGAGAATTTTATGAGAACTTTGACTCCCAAGCTTGTCAGGAAAGGAATTTGTGTTGTTATATCACAACAATTGTCAACGACTATTTTTACAGCATCCCTCAGAAAGGCCATTTCTAAGTGGAGACAAGTCAATGTGTTTGTCCACTTCATAGAATATGATTCTCTTTCGGACAGAATTCTTTCATTCCATTTAACACTTGAAGATTTGCTAGGATTCATTGAAGGGAAAGTTTGGATCACCACAATGTTGGGGAAATTGATAGCAGGAAAGGGACAAACTTACAAATACATCCATAGTATTTGGAACTTTGGTTTTCAGGAAATAAAAAGGCCAAATGATGATACCTATGAACCCAGTATCTTTATGGTACCCCAATTTATAGATCAGTATTTTCAATGTTCTTTTTCAAAGCACATCTTTTCAGTCAAAGGCCGGAGAAGATGCATTCAGATAGCACCACTGGAGCCCTATAAAAAGAGAACCAAGATCCATATTTCAAGTGAAAGGCTTATTTACACTTTCATTAATACCCTGGCTCATGCATTGAATGCTGTGCATTCCTCCAGATCCAGGAGGAGAAGGAAGGATGATGAAGAGATGCTGGGGACGACAAGCCTGCAGCCATGGCAGGTATGTAAGCTTTACAATAATACATGAAGCTTAGTTCTTTTAGAGAAGGAATCCCAAGGAGTGTTCTGTCGGGCTCTCTGGTAGACTCCTCCCAAAAATTCACAGGTACAAATTTCACACACATACACGTTTGAAAATTCAAAACAATGTTCTTTATAAAATTCACTTAAACTAAGCCCTCTTTTGGTATAGCAAAGACCACTCGTCTCCAAACAAACTGGTAATTTGGTACAAGACCCTTATCAGTTCTGAGATACTTAGCTTGCAGCTGTGAGACAATTCACAGTCCTTCTTCTTTCACAAAGTGAAACACACTTTGCTCTGGTTTAGTTTCAAAGCGGGGAAAAAGCAGCACACAAAAGGTCAAAATCAGTAAAGCAGGCACGAAACACAATGATCAGATAATCCTCCACAATGGCCAAACCCACAGGTTGCTATTTATAGCAGCCTCACTAATTACCACAGACCCTCCCAACCACAGGTGGCCTCATTTTCTTTGACAATAATCTCTCAGTTGTTGTTGCCTATGCATTGCTCTCCACATGCGTGGCTGTATCATTAACTCTTGTTCTGAATCCAAGGAGGAGCTAGATAATTGATCTCCTTCTGAGCTGTCTGCCACACTCTCCTCCTCCCTGTCACTCATGTCTTCTTGGTCAGAGGAGCCTTCATCATCAGATTCCACTGGGGGCAAAACAGGCCTGCAGCATGTGGATGTCTCCCCCACATCCACAACAAAAATCCTAGAGGATTGGCCAATCTAATGGCTCTGGATATAATATTTCACAGCAGGCATCAAGACAAATATGTTTTAATATAAAAAACTGCTAATTGTAACAGGGTTGTGTGCATTTTTAAATAAATTCATACATAAATTCATGTACGTATTTCTGATTAACATCATTGGAAATTTATAAATTTGAAAGAGTCCCTGAGACCGTCTAGTCCAAGTTTTCCTCTCTGCAAGAATCACATCTAAAGCTTCTCTGCCTGATTTTTTTTCTCAGTTTTTTTATTAAGAAAATGAGTGAAGGGGAGACTGAAATTCCCTGGTTTACTTGCTCAGCTCCAAAACTGTTCCTCCCCTTACATTTCCCCCCCTCTTATTTAGAATCTCCTCTCTTGTGACTGAATTTATTTTTTTCAATACCCACACTCCAGGTTAACACTGAACCTGGAGTGTGGGAATTAAGTTTCTATGTAAACGTTTTCAGTTATTGGAACTTTGCTGAATTCTCCCTGCTCCAATTCAAATATTGCTTTGGTTGGAAAAGGTGTTTCCGGATTCCTTCTTATTGCCCGCTCCAACATGGCTAAAAATAAGATTATCTTTCCCTTGGATTTTATTCATGCACCTCTCCTTGCAGAAAATTATAAATATTTTTTTCTGGAAGGTTGGTATTTTTAAAATTAGGTCAAAATAGTTTTGTCTAAGATTTCATATAAATCTTGCATGACAAAATAACAAATTATTAACTCACCTGCCTGTATTCATGAAAATATAAACTAATAGATTATCAAAGAATTTAAGAAAGTTTTTGTCCACTGAATATCATCCCATCTTGCCCTCAATAAATAGGTTAATCATCACTTCAGGAAGTCATTTCTTAATACTTTGAAGAAAACAAGTTATATCACCAATATTCCACATATTGAACAAATGTGATGATATTTAGGAATGAGCTTCTGGTCCAGGGAAGTACCTATGGAATGATCAGAGGAGGGAAACTTTATAACTGTATAATGAGCAAAGAAAGAAATGGAGAAAGCGTCCTCTGTAACTAAAAAGAGTTGGTGGGAGATTTGCACTTTCAACCATGGAATATTCTGTAAATATAGCCTTACAATAAAATCAAAGTAACTGCTCAGGTTATGTTTCCCACCTGGTCTATCTGGGAGAAAATTAGCCCACCAAATGTTTTCTTGACACATGCATGTTGTCTGGTAATCATGCTATTGCCTTGAAGAGGTGAAAAAAATATTTTGTTTTTTGTTCAATTAATTTGTGACCTGCTGTAGAACATTCATAGAAACATAGAAGACTGACGGCAGAAAAAGACCACATGGTCCATCTAGTCTGCCCTTATACTATTTCCTGTATTTTATCTTACAATGGATATATGGTTATCCCAGGGCATGTTTAAATTCAGTTACTGTGGATTTACCAACCACGTCTGCTGGAAGTTTGTTCCAAGGATCTACTACTCTTTCAGTAAAATAATATTTTCTCATGTTGCTTTTGATCTTCCCCCCAATTAACTTCAGATTGTGTCCCCTTGTTCTTGTGTTCACTTTCCTATTAAAAACACTTCCCTCATGAACCTTATTTAACTCTTTAACATATTTAAATGTTTCGATGATGTCCCCCCTGTTGGAATTTGGAGGGTCCCTTACCTTAGCAAGGTGCTCAGCCCGCTATAACTGAGCCAGGACCTTCCGGAGGTGATGGTTATTAAAGAACAAACAAAGCATGTTCGAATGAACTAAACTTTTATTAGAAAAGTAGAAAAATAAAGTTTGTCTGAAGAGACATAAAAATGGAGACCTACATCTCTAAGAAAGTAGATCATAATGGAGAAGCTCTAAGCTAGAGAGCTTCTTCTTCCTGCAAGGAGGAGGATGTGAGCAAACAGTTACATCACAAGGGAGGAGCTACATTAATAAACAGAGTTAACTATCTATCTAACTGGATGTTTCTCAATGTCTTTGGAGGCTGTCAATCTGCAGCGTGACACCCCTTCTTTGTCAGTCATCAGAGACATAAGGGACATCAGGACATCAAGGCATCAATTCACTTAAGGCACATTTTGTTGGTGAGGTATTCATGTTGATCAGCTGGCAATGACTTATTCAGCAAGTCAGTGATCTGTTCAGCAGTAGGTACGTGCTGAAGTTTCACGAATCCGTCTCTCACAAGCTCTCTGGTATTTCTATACCGGATGTCAATGTGCCGTGAACGAGCTCCAACAAATTCAGCTTCAGCAATATATGTGACTGAAACATTATCCTCCATAATAATAATTGGTTTCTTTGGAGTTTGCCAAATACTATCAATGAGAGGAAAAAGAGAAGTTAACGCATTACAGCAATCAGAAACACATTCAGACTCAGTTGAAGAGCAAGAAATAAACTTCTGCTGCCTAACTTTCCAAAAGAAAGGACAACCATTTAAAAACAGTATATAACCAGAAGTACTTTTTCGTGTTTCCGTGTCACTTGCCCAGTCAGCATCTGCATAACAAATCACTTCAGGGTACTCAACATGCTTCGGCTCAAGGTACAACTTCTTGTCCTTTGTGAGCTTCATGTATCTCAACAGTCTCTTTATGCAAGACCAGTGAAACGTGGTTGCGTTGCCAACGTATCTGGACAGTAGATTCACACTCAGTGAGATGTCAGGTCTTGTCCAACTGCTGATGTAGAGTAGTGATCCAATCACTGACCGGTACAGCGTTTTATTCTGGAAATCAGGATATTCTTCTCGGGTTAACCTGTAAAAATCAGTTTGCATGGGAGAGCGACAAGTATGTGCTTCAGACATGTTACAATTTTGTAAAAACTGGTCAACCTTACTTTCTTGTGAAAGAGAGAACCCCTTCTCAGTTTTCTCAAACTGTACACCTAGATAATCATTAATATGCCCTAGGCTTTTTAAGGTGAAATGTTTCTCAAGACCCTTAGCAAAAGTTTGACTCGTGCTTTCATTTGGACCTATGTAAACAATATCATCTACATAAACAAGAACAATTTCATAAGTCTTACCTTGCCCTTTTGTGAACATGCATTCATCAGGGACAGACTTAATAAAGCCCATTGAATTTAGCTTTTGGGATAATAACTTGTACCACATAAGGGCACTTTGTTTGAGGCCGTATAAAGACTTGCTCAGAGACCAGACTTCACCTTCTCGGTCCTGGAACCCGGGAGCACCCTGGACGTAGATCTCTTCATTCAGATCAGCGTTCAAATAGGCAGTCTCTGCATCGAACTGAAAAACCTCTAAGTCCAAAGCAATTGCAGTGATTAGGGCAATCTTGACACTTTCATTTTTGACTGTGGGTGAATATGTGTCAGTGTAGTCATACGGATAAACTTGAGAGAATCCTTGAGCTACAAGTCTAGCTTTGTACAGCTTTCCTTCATTAGGTTTTTGCTTGACTTTATACACCCAGCGTGTGCCAATGACTTTCTTCTTGTCAGGAGGCTCCACCTGTTGGAACACCTTAAGTTTCTTTAAACAGTCCAGTTCGCGTTCCATAGCCTCGTACCATTTTTCTTGTTCAGATTCAGGTAAAAGTTTGATCTGGTGAAAATGATCAGGTGGAAGTGTAAGATTATTACACATGAAAAGAAAGGGAGATTCAGATACTTGCTGTGCAAATCTCTTTGGAGGAGTTCCTTTAGTGGTTCTCTTTGAACGTCTTGGAACCTCGGTCCATCCTTCATCATTTTTTCTGCCTTCAAGTTCATCGTCAGGGATTTCCTCTGTGACTGTCGAAGGCTGTTCTCGTCTGGAACATTTGGAATATCTGGCACAGCTCCCTGGGCATCAGGTATCGCCACACCTTCCTTAGGAAAATAAACTGAAGTATCATTACTATGTATACTGGACCAATTTGTGTCTTCCTCAAATTTGGCTGAATTAGAAATATAGATTCTGTGATGAGAGTCAGCAAATTTGTGGTACTTGGAGGCTTCATCAAAGCCGATGAACCTCATTCTTTCTGACACAGGACCTCCTTTCCTTCTTTGTTCAAGTGGAATGTTAACAGTGGCATAACAACCAAAAATGTAGATGTTTTGAACATCAGGCTTCTTGGCATGAAGCAGGTAATAAGGAGTGTCTTGTATGACGCTACTCCATGTTCTGTTAACAATGTAATTAGCATACCTTACTGCTTCGCCCCAGTATGAAAAGTCCAAGTTTGCATCCTCAAGGAGACAACGAAACATCGTCTGCAAGATCCCGTTCCTCCGTTCACAAATACCATTGTGTTGGGGAGTCGCAGGTGCTGAGGTCTGCTGGCGGATTCCATTTCTGGCCATCCATCCTTGGAACTGTTGGGACATGAATTTGCCTCCATGGTCACTTTGAATTCGCTTGTTCCAGACGTCGTGTTGGGTGAATATCTCTGCAGCAAAGTCTTTAAAGACCTCAAACGCCTCTGATTTTTGTTTTAAAAGAAAAACATAGCCAAATCGTGAGTAACTGTCAACTACAGTTAAGAAATACTTACGTTTACCAACCGTAGGCCGAAATGGACCGACAACTGTCTGCCACACTCTCCTCCTCCCTGTCACTCATGTCTTCTTGGTCAGAGGAGCCTTCATCAGCAGATTCCACTGGGGGCAAAACAGGCCTGCAGCATGTGGATGTCTCCCCCACACCCACAGTCCTTGGGGCAGGAGCTGGGCCAGAGCTAACCACAACACCAGTGATGTGTACTTGACCGTACCTGTAGGAGCCCATCAATGGTAGGATAGGAAGAGATAGTAGATGTGGTGTATTCACTTCTGCTAGAGGCAATTTTTCTTCTGTTTGTCACTTTGGAACTGTCCTTCCAGGTCTAACATTTTAAGGAATATCTGAATTCTTTAAAAACTGAGGATTTTTTAAAATGTCAATGGCTTTTTCTCATTTGAACCAACTTTATTTTATTGATTGTATCAATCAATCAATCATTCAGTCAATATAGTTACAGGCTTTATAAGATCATGAGAAGTGATAGTACCACTTTATACTGCTTTAGTGAGATTGTACATGGATTACTGAATCCAGTTCTAGTCACCATGATACAAAAAGGATGCTGAGGTCTTAGAAAGTGCACACAGAAGAACAACGAAGATGATTAGGGGTCTGGAGGCTAAATTGTGTCATGATCCATTAAGGCAACTAGGTAGGTCTAACTTATCAAAGAGAAGGACCAGTGATGCTCCCTTCCAATTCTTGAGTTGCTATCACAAAGCACTTGAGGGCAGAAGAAGAAATAATGAATGGAAGCTAGTCAAAGAGAGACCCAACCTAGAACTATGGAGAAATTTCCTGACAGTGAGAATAATCAATGGAATAGCTTGTCTCCAGAAGTTGTGAATGCTCCAACACTGGAAGTTTTTAAGAAGATGTTGTATAACCATTTGTCTGAAGTTGTGTAGGGTCTCCAGCCCAAGCAGGGGGTTGGACTTGAAGACCTCTAAAGTCCCTTCCAACTCTGTGGTTATTATTATCGATGTATGGATCTGGAGGGTCCAATTTCAACTTAACCCAGGCAAGTTGGAGTGGCATTCTGTTTTTGGTCTCTCAGGCCCAAGTAACAAGGCATCCCTAACTCTGGATGGGGCATCACTACCCTGAATAGCAGTGGTGGTAAATATGAGGATCATCCTAGATTTGTGACTACAGCTTGATGAACAGACGGATGCCATCCCTTAGAGGATCATTCACAGAGATTATTCTTATGCCTTTTCCTGATCTGAGGCCTTGCTAATGCCTTGCTCATTTTCTATCTGAATTATGGTAGTTGCTTTACGTGGGTTTGCTCTTTGAGATCACTTAAAACCTACAAATGATCCAGAATACAATGGAAGGAATATTGTTGGCTCTCCCTAGAATCAACCCTATTGTGTGAGCTACAGAAGCTCAGTTTGTTTCCAAGAGCAATTCAATTCATTTTAAAGCCACATTTCACACAGAACCAAGGTATCAATAGGATCTCCTCCCCTTGAGGTTACCTGCTTATCCCCTCAGAGCAGGCATAATAGACATGCTCCCAGTCCATTCATAAAATATTGCTATCTTGTCAGTTCTTGGAAACCTGCAACTCCTGAATTATTAATTAACCTTCTTCTTGAATTCCAAAAGGCCCAAACTCCTCTAAAATTCTAGACACTTGTATCTTCTCCCCACTGCTGGGATAAGGTGAAGTTAGTATAGGATAAGAATGTGCTAGGTTTAAAAGCTTACATATCTATTATACAGTCAAATTTCTCACAATTTGAAAGTATACAAAAAAGAGTAAGCAATCTTGTTATTCCTTCCGTTTACTAGATATAGAAAATAATAAAAACTTGTTGTCTTGCAATTAACTTTGGACAATTTATGACTTAGGTAATATGATTGAAATTAATAAGATTAAGATTTAGGTAACAATGATATAATATCAAATATCAAATATCAACCAACAAATGCTCTACCCTCCACATCAGCAAAATGAATCCAAACCTCATATACAAACTGAATAAACAAAATATCACAGCCAACCCCCACTCAGTTAAAGACTTTGGAATACTAATATCAAACGGCCTGAGTGCCAAAGCACACTGCAACAATATTTCCAAAAAAGGCTTCTAGAGTTGTTAACCTGATCTTATGTAGCTTCTGCTCTGGCAATCTCACACTACTCACCAGAACCTACAAAACATTTGTCAGACCCATCCTCGAATACAGTTCATTTGTCTGGAACCCACACCACATCTCGGACATCAACACCCTAGAAAACGTCCAAAGATACTTCACCAGAAGAGCGCTTTACTCCTCCACTCGAAACGGAAGGCCCTATGAAAACAGACTTTCAATCCTAGGCCTAGAGAGCTTAGAACTACGACGCCTAAAACACGATCTAAGTATTGCCCACAAAATCATATGTTGCAGCGTTCTGCCTGTCGATGACTACTTCACCTTCAGCCACAACAACACAAGAGCACGCAACAAATTCAAACTCAATGTTAATCGCTCCAGGCTCGACTGTAAAAAATATGACTTTAGCAATCGAGTTGTTGAAGCGTGGAACTCATTACCTGACTCAGTAGTGTCGACCCCTAACCCCCAACATTTCACCCTTAGACTATCCACGATTGACCTCGCCAGGTTCCTAAGAGGTCAGTAAGGGGCGTACATAAGTGTACCAGTGTGCCTTTCGTCCCCTGTCCAATTTGTCTCCCCTTATCCCATATGTCATATATCTTTCCTCCCTTTCATATATCCTCTCCTCCATTTTCATATCTTTTCCTTGTATGTAATACTTCATGCCCATTCCCCTTGATGTGTTTTGTGTATTGGATAAACAAACAAACAAATAAACAAACAAATAAAATAAATAGCAATATAAAACTAGTAGGATGGTAAAAAAAAGCTGTAACATTAATGTCAACAGGAAGGTTGGCAAATGTATAAATTGTTGAGTGTTTAAGACTTGATATATAATTGTAATCATGAATGATGATATCTATACGTCTGTATAAATTATGTTCTGTTTTTGTCTCTGTCTTTGTTTATTTTATGATATTTGTTTTTTTCTGTATGTAAATAATTAATAAAAAATATTATCACCTCGAGGTTCGGTTACTGCAACGCTCTCTACATGGGGCTACCTTTGAAAAGTGTTTGGAAACTTCAGATTGTACAGAATGCAGCCGCGAGAGCTATCATGGGGCTTCCTAGATTCACCCACATTTCTATAACACTCCGTGGCCTGCACTGGTTGCCGATCAGTTTCCGGTCACAATTCAAAGTGTTGGCACTGACCTTTAAAGCCCTACATAGCATTGGACCAGAATACCTCCGGAACCACCTTCTACCACACGAATCCCAGCGGCTGATAAGGTCCCACAGAGTTGGCCTTCTCTGGGTCCCAACGACCAAACAATGTTGTTTGGCGGGCCCCAGGGGAAGAGTCTTCTCTGTGCGGGCCCCAGCCCTCTGGAATCAACTCCTCCCGGAGATTAGAATGGCCCATACCCTCCTTGTCTTTTGCAAGTCACTTAAGACCCACCTATATCGCCAGGCATGGGGGAATTAACACATCTCCCCCAGGCTTATTATATTTCATGTTTGATTTTATTTATTTATTTATTACTTAGATTTGTATGCCGCCCCTCTCCGAAGACTCGGGTCGGCTCACAACATGTAGAAACAAATCATAAGTAAACAGACAAATTTAAAAATATTTAAATATTTAAAAAACCCCATATGCTAACAGACGCACACACAGACATACCATGCATAAATTAAACATGCCCAGGGGGAGATGTTTCAGTTCCCCCATGCCTGACGGCAAAGGTGGGTTTTAAGGAGTTTACGGAAGGCAGGAAGAGTAGGGGCAGTTCTAATCTCCGGGGGGGAGTTGGTTCCAGAGGGCCGGTGCCGCCACAGAGAAGGCTCTTCCCCTGGGGCCCGCCAACCAACATTGTTTAGTTGACGGGACCCGGAGAAGGCCCACTCTGTGGGACCTAATCGGTCGCTGGGATTCGTGCGGCAGGAGGCGGTCTCGGAGATATTCTGGTCCAATGCCATGAAGGGCTTTAAAGGTCATAACCAACACTTTGAATTGTGACCGGAAACTGATCGGCAGCCAATGCAGACTGCGGAGTGATGATGAAACATGGGCATACCTAGGTAAGCCCATGACTGCTCTCGCAGCTGCATTTTGCACGATCTGAAGTTTCCGAACACTTTTCAAAGGTAGCCCCATGTAGAGAGCATTACAGTAGTCGAACCTCGAGGTCATGAGGGCATGAGTGACTGTGAGCAATGTGTAGGTGCTGTATGGTTTTTAATTGTTGAGGTGTTTGTATATTTTATTCCATTGTTATACTGTTTTTATTGATGTTGTGAGCCGCCCCAAGTCTTCGGAGAGGGGTGGCATACAAATCTAATAAATTGAATTGTTACGTGTGTGCGTGTGTGTGTGTGTGTAGATCTTGGCATATTCAGGTTTCTTCCCATGTAAGTTTCAGAGATTCCTGGCAATGTTTCAACAAGGTCCCACTCATCATCTTAAGGCTGATGCTTTTGGCTTTGTGCTCGGTGAACAAAGCTTTGTTAATCCAAGCACAAAGCTGATAGCATCAGCCTGAAGATAACGAGAGGGACCTCATCAAAACGCTGCTAGGAATCTCTGAGATTTACATGGGAAGAAACCTGAATATGTCAAGACCTATGCACACACACACACATTTATATATATATGTGTGTGTGTGTATATATGTGTGTGTGTTTGTGTAGCCATACCCTCCCAGTAAGGGTATGGCTATCTGATGAAGGCAAATAAGTCTGAAATAGTTCTATAGTAGCCTTCCTTCCTTTTCATTATCAGCAAAAATATGTTACACTTATTATAGCTGTTGGATATAAAAAGCTTCTCTGCCTTGGAATATGGCCCCTGGTGAGACCGAGAGGCAAAAAGGAAGCTTTTTTGACTGGACAAAAATTCACACATATCCTTTCCCTTGTACAAGCTGATACAGGAGGTGAGCCTGTAGCCTAGAGGCTAAAGCCATTGCCTTACATGGCACAGCCCCAGGTTCAATTTCCAGTAAAGGTATGGTTACCTGATGAAGGCAAATAAGCCCAAAGTAGATCTATAGTAGTCTCCCTTCCTTTTCATTATCAGCAAAAATATGTCTCTCTCTCTCTCACACACACACATATATGCAGGATCCTATTTACCATTTACTATGGTCTCTTGTCCTTTCTGTCGTCTAAAGTAAGTATTTCTTGAAATGCAGAAGGTGACAGTAGAAAAGGAAGAATACTTTCTGTTTTCTCAGATACTGAAAAGTGCACCAAGTGCCCAGATGATCAATATCCAAATGAGAAAAGAGTCCAATGTATCCCCAAAAGAATAGCCTACCTGTCCTTTGAAGAAAATATGGGCATCATCCTGGTCTCCTTTGCCCTACTCTTGCTCTTAATCACAGGATTCATTTTAATTATATTCATTAAATATCTCAAAACTCCCATCGTAAGAGCCAACAACTGCAACCTCTCCTACATCCTCCTGATTTCTCTCTTGCTTTGCTTCTTGTTCTCCTTTTTCTTCATTGGACAGCCAAGGAAAGCCACCTGTCTTATCCGACAAACAGTGTTCAGCATTGTCTTGTCAATAGCTGTATCTTCTGTGTTGGCCAAAACGATCACAGTGGTGCTGGCATTCCTAGCCTCAAAACCAGGAAGCACTGTGAGAAGATGGTTGGGAAAGAGCTTGGCCAACTCAATCACCTTTTTTGGTTCTACTGGCTAAATGTTCATCTGCACTTTATGGCTGGGAATTTCTCCCCCATCCCCTGAATCTGATTTGCACTCCCAACCAGAAATAATCATCCTTCAATGCAATGAAGGGTCTGTCACCATGTTTTATGTTGTCCTTGGCTATATGTATTTCCTAGCTGCCATTTGTTTCACTGCAGCTTTTCTGGCGAGGAATCTGCCTGAAACCTTCAATGAAGCCAAGCTGATTACTTTCAGTATGCTGGTCTTCTGCAGTGTCTGGGTCTCCTTCCTTCCCACTTACCTGAGCACCAAAGGGAAGTCCATGGTAATTGTGCAGGTTTTTTCGATCTTGACCTCCAGTGCTGGACTGCTGGTTTGCATCTTCTTCCCAAAGTGCTACATCCTCCTCCTGAGGCCAGATCTAAACATTAAAGAACATCTAATGATAAAAGCAGGGAAATAACTTTGTAATTGTTTCTCAGGCTCATAACATTTACTTTTTTTTCATTGCAGAAATTGGGCTTTTGTATTTTTCCTTTGCATCAATGTAAAATTAAGGTAAATTAAAACTGAAGGAAGTAAACATATAAAAAATATAAGTCTAATGAAATTAAATGCTAACATATTCATCAAATGATAAAATAAACCAACTAATAATTCAAATTGTGATGCAGCCAGGGGTGAACAAGCTACGTTTTTAAATATTTCATTCTTCAGGTAGGGGGACTTCCCTCACAATTAATACCAACTTAATCCTAATACTAAAAGTCTTTTCTATTTCAGTTCTCTGTTTTCTATAAAGGAACAGTGCAAAGAAATAGAAGAAAATAATAGAATAGGGAGGACGAGAGACCTCTTCAAGAAAATTGGAGATACAAAGGGAATGTTTCATGAAAATATGGGCATGATAAAGAACCAAAATGGCAAGGACCTAACAGAGGCAGAAGAGATTATGTAGCGGTGGAAAAATTACAAAGAAGAAGTATACAAGAATGAGCTTAACATTCCTGATAACCACAATGGGGTGGCCACTGCTCTTGAGGCAGACATCCTGGAATGTGAAGTCAAATGAGCCTTAGGATGTCTAAGCAACAACAAAGTTAGTGAAGAGACAGCATTCCAGTTGAGCTATTCAAAATCTTAAAAGATGATGCAGTAAAAGTGCTATACTCAATTATTGCTACACTTAAATAGACTTCAGGGGAAAGTAGAGGACTGAAAAGCCTGGACGAACATTGTCCATGGGGTTGTGATGGGTCAGACACAACTTCACAACTAACAACAATTTTCTATAAATTCTTTATTTATTGTTAGTTGGGAACGCATGTCCAACCCATCGCAGCCCCATGGACAACATTCCTCCAGGTCTTCCTGTCTTGTACCTTCCCCTGGAGTCCATTTGGTGTTTTTCTCAGGACAGTGGAGTCGTGATCTAATGTTAGGGGATATATACATGGTTCCCTTGTCAGGGTCAGATCACTTCCTGTTACGGCTTGACTTTAGGACATCAATCCTCCACCTCATGGAGGCCGAGCCAATTAGGTAGTTCCCAGATGCCTAATGGACCCAGAAGTTTTCCAGAGGGCACTTGGGGAGATATCTGATTCCCTCACCCACAATCTGGCAGAGTCCCTGGGCATGGCCTGGGACAGGGCCTTGTTGGGGGCTCTTGACTGGATTGTGCCTTTGTGACCTCTCCAAGGCAATGAATCCAGGAGAATTCCCTGGTTTACCAAGAAGCTCCAGGAGATGAAACACAAGAAGAGACATCTAAAGTGATACTGGAGGGCCAGTAAATCTGAACCTAACCTGACACTGTTAAGAGCCTATTTTAGGACTTATCTAGTGGTGATACGGGCGACAAAATGTTTGCATATTTCCACACTTATTGCATCTGCAGAATAGTGCCCAACTGCCCTGTTTAGGGTGACCCACTCCCTTCTTAATGTGGAGGGAGCTGATGAAAACTTGCAAGGTGGAGCTGAGGCATTTGTCATTCAGATTCGGACAGACCTGGACTCCGATTGAGCAATGTTGATTGAGATAATAGGGACAAATCTTAGTCCTGTTGTATGGGATGAGCTTGACCTGATGACACCTGAGGAAGTGGACAAGGCCATGGGAGTGATGGGTTCCTCTACCTGTTTACTAGAACCGTGACCCTCCTGGCTGGTTTCAGACACTAGGGAGGTTTTGAATCCATCTGGTGGTGTTGCTGTCCATCCCACATTTTTCTACTTAATAATACATCATACATTCATAATATGTATACATTATATACTCATGCCCTTATCATCTCGAGGTTTGACTACTGCAATGCTCTCTATCTGAGGCTGCCTTTGAGGACCGTTCGGAGACTGCAGTTAGTGCAAAATGCAGCCATGTGAGCTGTCATGAGCCTCCTAAGATATGCCCATGTCTCTTCAGCACTCTGCGAGCTGCATTGGCTGCCGATTGTCTCCAAACACAATTCAAAGTGTTGGTTATGACCTATAAAACCTTACATGGCATCGGACCAGATTACTTATGGGATGTTTTCTGCCTCATGTGTCCCAGCAGCCAGTCAGGTCCCACAGAATTGGCCTTCTCCAGGTCCTGTCATTACACTCCACCTTGAAGCTACTTTCCAATAAACAATTTGGTTTCAGAAAAAAAATTATCCTGTAATCTACAACTCTTACACTGTAAAAACATTTGGACCACTCAACTTGACCAAGGTAATCCAATTGATGCGATCTATATCGACTTTTGCAAAAAATTTGACTCAGTTGTCCACGACAAACTTCTTCTGAAACTCAAATCCTACGGCATCTCTGGACTACTACACAATTGGTTAACAGCATTCCTATCTAACAGACAAGTGGTCAAAATAGGAAGTGCCACTTCTCCTTCTGCTCCTGTTAACAGTGGTGTCCCTCAAGGTAGTGTTTTAGGACCCACACTATTCATACTATACATAAACGATCTTTGTGATTGCATCACTAGCAATTGCATTCTCTTTGCATATGATGTCAAACTATTTAATACCACCGACAATGCTGCTACCTTTCAAAAAGACCTTGAACATGTAGCAGAATGGTCTAAAACCTGGCAACTTCAAATCTCCACCACTAAATGCTCTGTCTTACACATTGGTAAAAAGAATCAGAATACTAAATATAAAGTTGTTTAATATGTACAAATGTTTAATATGTACAAATTATCACCCTATAATTGTTTGACAAATAAATAAATAAAATAAAAATAAATAAATCTGGCGGGGGCTAAGGGAAGAGCCTTCTCTGTGGCGGCCCTGGCCTTTGGAATCAACTCCCTCCAGAGATTCATACTGCCCCCATCCTCTCAGCCTTCTGCAAGTTCTTAAAAACTTACCTTTGCTGACAGGCCTGGGGCCATTGACTTTTTAGCATCCAGCCTTGGCCGACGATTGAATGTATAATGTATAATAGGATGAAATGTGGATGGTTGCTTTTAAAAATCAGGTTGAGATATAGATATATATATATAATGTCACATGGGGTTTTTTTTTTTTTGCTGAATTTGAAAATTAAGGGAGACTAGGATAGATCTATATATATATATATATATTCATAGATTTTCACGGGTACAGGTATGATGGTCTTGGTATATTCGGGTTTCTTCCCGTGTAGGATTTGGAAATTTCTGGCGACGTTTCGACGAGGATTTGGAAATTTCTGGCGACGTCATCTTCAGGCTGGTGTTTCTGTCCTTGCTCTAGGGCAAACACAGCGAGCCACCAGTATTTATAGAAGGAAGGCAGCTCAGGTCTTGCTGTGTTTGCAGGTCAGTGGTTCAAATCTCATCACTGGCTCAAGGTTGACTCAGCCTTCCATCCTTCTGAGGTGGGTAAAATGAGGACCCGGATTGTGGGGGCAATATGCTGGCTCTATTAAAAAAAGTGCTATTGCTAACATGTTATAAGCCACCCTGAGTCTAAGGGTGGCATAGAAATTGAATAAATAAATAAATAAATACATACATACATACATACATACATACATACATACATACATACATAAATTTATCACCAATCACTTTCATTTCCCTCAGCTCCTCCTTGATTCACTGAGAATGATGACATTCCCAAGTGGGAAGACTCTCATGGATGCAATCCAACTAATGCCTCAGGCACCCTCTTTATTCCAACTAGGGATCAAGATTTCAGATGGATTATCCAACAATAGATCAGCAAATAGCAGTTTCATACACTCAAGATCAGGGTTGACTTTCTGCAGAAGCCTCTGTTAAGTTTGAAAAGCATAGAAGATAACACACCATCAAGAAGGCCATCAGAAGATTGTGATCCTGCTGTATAGAACGTTGGTGAGACCACATTTGGAACAATGTGTTCAGTTCTGGAGAACTCACCTACTTCAATTTGATAAAATTGAATAGGTCCAAAGATGGGTTACAAAAATTGTAGAAGGTCTTAAGCATAAAACTTATCAGGAAAGACTTCATGAACTCAATTTGTATAGTCTGGAGGACAGAGGAGAAATGGGGGGACATGATCAAAACATTTCAAGATGTTAAAGGGTTAAATAAGGTTCAGGAGGGAAGTGTTTTTAATAGGAAAGTGAACACAAGAACAAGAGGGCACAATCTGAGGTTAGGTGGGGGGAAATCAGAAGCAATGTGAGAAAATATTATTTTACTGAAAGAGTAATAGATGCTTGGAACAAACTTCCAGCAGACATGGTTGGTAAATCCACAGTAATTGAATTTAAACATGCCTGGAATAAACATATGTCTATCCTAAGATAAAATACAGGAAATAGTATAAGGGCAGACTAGGTGGACCACGAGGTATTTTTCTGCTGTCAATCTTCTATGTTACCAAGATACCTGGAGATTGAACTCTCATTTTCCAGTGTTTGTTTGCTTATCAAATTTATTTTCCAAATTTCCTATCAATGTCATCACACGTCACAGTAGGAAGGCTGAGTTCCTTTGCAGAACAGTGTATCTTTGATTTTTCACAAACATGCTATTCTCCAACTGCAGTTCTGCAAATGGAGACCTCAAGAGGTCTTGAAGCCTCAAAGGAGAAGTTCTCACTGTAATTATCACCATCCCAGTCTTTGGACCTCTTTTGCTATTTATTCGATGAGTATTTTTGTTGTAAACATCAGAGTAAAACAACATGGAGGAGATCTTACATCAGCAAAGGATAAATGCCTCTCATCATGCTGAATGTTTTGCGCAAGCTTTAATGCAGGTAGTGCTGGGCTTTTGAATGTATCTTTCTATCCTTCCCAAGTGAGGTTTGGTTTGTCTCTGTTTGAATCAAGAAAGCCACTGGCATTTTCATCTTTCGAGAATGCTTTGAATTCCTCTAACTTTTCTGGTCATTTTCCTTTAGGCAGGGAGAGGAGTAATTCAAGCCACATGAATTATGATCCTCCTCTTTCTACTTCTGATGCTGCTCATGTCCCAGACAGTCTCTGGTATGCTAAGAATGAAGTGCCCACTGAGTATGGAGCAGCAGGATGAAAATAAATCATGGAGTTATTTCAGGCCAGGAGACCATCTCATTAGTATGATCATCACTGTAATAGCTAAGCCATCTACAACATTGCCTTTCAACATGGCACCTTATAATCAGACTCACTTGTAAGTCATTCAGTGTGAAGGAGCTGTAGTTGTCTGATTTCTGGAATCATTTTGATTTCCATGGTTTCTCTCTTTGTTTTATTTTATGGAAGAGTATCAAATGTAAAAGTGGAACAGGGAAAAAAAGCCTGAAATAAGTCTAGATTATTTTTCTCTCCCCATCAAATCCTGAATTAATTATTTGAATACTGATTTTTCATTTAAAGTAGTGATTGAATTGGTTGTAGTTGCTCCTGCTCAGCCCAATTCAATATTTTATAAGCACTCATTGATATTCAGTACCGGATTCTTATAGAAATAGATTACTTTTGTCTTTAGAATTGTCTGTTCCTCATACAAATAGAGTTTCACTTGTTTTTAGAGTTGCTTTTCTGATTCGCTTGGGAAACATCATCTTCCTTTTATAATTCCTACTTTAATGATATAATGATTCTGAATCCTTGATGTGGAAGATGAAAATTAGTACCACTACAAAAGTGATGTATTTGTGATTATTAGCCTAGTGGACTTCTATCTCCATCCCCTATTTCCAACACTCCTTAAAACAAAATTGTAAGGCTGTCTATCATGTAATGATGTCTATCAGAAAATAGCAACAAAGGTGAATAGGGGACTGGAGGCTAAAACGTTTGAAGAACAGCTGCATTCTAGCTTCATGAAAAGAAGAACTAGGGGAGATATGATAGTAGTGTTCCAATATCTCAGGGGTTGCCATAAAGAAGAGGGAGGTAAGCTATTCTCTCTAGCACCTGAGGATAGGACAAAAGGCAATGGGTGGAAATTAATCAAGGAGAGAAGCAAGTTAGAACTAAGGATAAATTTACTGACAGTTAGAACAATTAATCAGTGGAACAAGTTGCCTCCAGGAGTTGTGAATGCTCCAACACAGGAAGTTTTTAAGAAGAGATTGGATAACCATTTGTCTGAAGTGGCATAGGGTTTCCTGCCCTAAACAGGGGTTTGGACTAGAAGACCTCCAAGGTCCCTTCCAACTCTGATATTGTATTGTATGGTATTATATTGTATTATTTAATTATTAGATTTGTAAGCCGCCCCGAGTCTACGGAGAGGGGCGGCATACAAATCTAATAAATAAATAAATAAAGTTTATGCTATGCTATGCTATGCTATGCTATCCCATACCATACCATACCATACTATATTATACTATATTATATTATTATAATTTGTCTTTGGTTTTATATCAAAATTGACTAATGATTCAGTACACTTATAGAGACAAACAGGATTTTTTTTTTAAAAAAAAGAGGATTTTGTTGTTTCTCTTGTTGTTGACAATAGCATGAATATTGTTTTACAGTAGTTTACCAACAAATTATTTTAGCATCAGTCACATAAAAATGCAAATACACATGTTCACCATTCAAGTAGTCAACAAGAATCTCCAGCTGCTGCACAATCTTACATTGGGCTACAACATCCATGACAACTATGATAATACACTTGTGACCTCAGATGCCTTGATGGACATACTATCAACTGGAGAAGCCAATATTCCCAACTACAACTGTGGACAGAAGGACAACCTTTTCACACTTGTTGATGGATCTGACAGGGATATCTCCATCCAGATGTCAACATTGGGAGCCCCCTACAAAGTCTCACTGGTTTGTGTTTCACTTACTTGGTGAAGTGAATGGGGCAGTGGTGGGTAAGCAATAAATCCAACGCATAGCTTTTTTTGGAAATCAAGAACTGCTTTTCACCATGGGTATTGTATCAAAATCACTTAGACTTATATACTGTTTCACAATGTTTTATAGCCCTCTCTAAGCAGTTTACAGAGTTAGCATATTGCTGCCCCCACAATCTGGGTTCTCATTTTACCCACCTCAGAAGGGTGGAAAGCTAAGTAAACCTTAAACCTGGTGATATATGAACTGCCAAATTGCAATAGGCTGGCAGTAGTAGCTTGCAGAAGTAGCTTGAAGTTCTGGATTGTAACCACTGAGCCACCATGGCTCTCATAGGTATCAAGTCTGGGGATGAAGAGCCACAGTGGAGAGGGAGCAAGAATGAAAACAGACCTATCCTCCCATAACAACATCTGCATTGTTTTGGGGACTTCTGCTGCAAACGTCTGAAGGTGAGGAGAAACTCTGTGTTCAATAAAAAGGTCTTCTCCACATGAAGAAGGTACAGGAGTGATGGGACATACATTATTTATTAGATT
Organism: Erythrolamprus reginae; assembly: GCF_031021105.1. NCBI lineage: Eukaryota > Metazoa > Chordata > Lepidosauria > Squamata > Dipsadidae > Erythrolamprus > Erythrolamprus reginae. Next base: position 14,680,744 of record NC_091951.1, on the reverse strand, counting down.
TGTATGCTGCCCTTCTCCGAGGACTCGGAGCCACTCACAGAATAGAAACAAACATAAACATGTAGCACAAATCTAATAATTTAAAATACACTGTAAAACTAAAATCCCTAGTATAATACACAATCATACAGACCGATCACACGATATATTACATTTATTGGTCAGAGGAGCAAGGTCTAATTGCCCCAAGCCTGGCAACATAGGTGGGTCTTGAGGCTCTTGCAGAAGGCAAGGAGGGTGGAGGTAGCACAAATCTCTGGGGGGAGCTGAATCCAGAGGCCTGGCGCCCCCACAGAGAAGGCTCTTCCCCTAGGCTCCACAAAATGATATTATTTGGTTGATGGGACCTGGAGAATGCCAACTCTGTGGGACCTAACCGGCCACAGGGATTTATATGGCAGAATATCTCAACTATTTTCTGCTCTGATAAATTCATTGTCAAAATCATTGTCAATTTTTATTATTATTTTATTTATTTATTTATTTTGTCAAAACATGTACAAGATAGCAGGCATTGGTATGAACATAAACAAAAGTAAAGTAGGTACAGCTAAATCTGGACAATAGGACAGTAACGCAGGGACAGTAGACACAATGGTGTGCTTATGCACACTTCTTACATATCTCTTAGGAATGGTGTGAGGTCAATTGTAGACAGTCTAAGGTTAAAGTTTTTGGAATTAGCAGAAGAAACCACAGTCAGGTAGTGCATTCGAGGCATTGATCACTCTGTTGCTGAAATTGTATTTACTGCAGTCAAACTTTGAGCGGTTTACATTGAGTTTGAATCTATTGTGTGCTCATGTATTGGTGTAGTTGAAGCTGAAGTATTCATTGACAGGTAGGACATTGAGGCAGATGGTTTTATAACCTACATTTAGGTCAGATCGACGACAACGTAGCTTTAAGTTATGTAAACCCAAAATTTCAAGTCATGTGGAATAAGGTATTATGTTCTGAATAGAGGAATGGACTCTTATTGTGAAATATTTCTGGACTCTCTCAATTGTATTAATGTCTGATATGCAGTGCGGGTTCCAGACAAGTGAGCTGTATTTGAGAATTGGTCTAGCAAATATTTTGTATGCTCTGGTTAGCAGTATAATATCACCCAAGAAGAAGCTGTGCAAGATTAGATTAACAACTCTTAGTACCTTTTGGGCAATGTTGTTACAATGGGCTCTGGGGTCTTTGACAGAGTGAGGGTCATCTACAATATTTCTCTTTTACTAGTATCATGTATATAAATATTATATCTTTGTATACCACCAATATGAATGTTGTGTTCTCCAAGCTTGTATTTTATGTTCTGATTCTTTTTGCCAATGTGTAAGATGGAGCGTTTGTTGGTTGAGATTTGAAGTTACCAGTTATCAGACCATTGAGATACATGGTCTAGGTCTTTTTGAAGGGTAGAAGAATTGTCAGTGGGGTTGAATAATTTAACATCGGCAGCAAAAAGAACACAGTTGCTTGTAATATAATCACAAAGGTTGTTCATGTAAAGAATGAATAGTGTTGTCCTAGAATGCTGCACCACCGTTGACAGGTGAAGAGTTTGATAGGGCACTCCCTATTTTAACTATTTGTTGTCTGTTTGACAAGAATACAGACATCCAATCCTGAAGGGTACCAGAGATGCCATAAGATTGTAGTTTCCAAAGTAGTTTGCTGTGTACTACTGAATCAAAGCTTTGCAAAAGTCTATGTAAATTGCATCTATTTATTTATTTATTTATTTATTTTATTAATTGGATTTATAGGCCTTGGATTTATTGGATTTATTTACCTTGATCAAGTTGTGTAGTCTGTATGTTTTAGCAGTGTAGGAGTTGCAGGTTACAGGATAATCTTTTTCTTAAATCAAATTGTTTGTTAGAGAGTAGATTGTTAGTTTCTAGGTGGAGGGTAATGGATTGATTTATGATTGATTCCATGATTTTGCAGGTGATGCAACATAAAGAAATTGTTCTGTAATTTTCAATGTTACTTGGATCTCCTTTTTGGAAGATAGGGATGACTGTGGCTTGTGACTATAAATTAGGTAAAAGGCTAATCATGAAAGATTTTTCAAAAATTATGTTTAGAAGTTCAGCTATGTTTGTGGAAAGCTTTTTAAAGGAATATGCACATAGACCATCAGGTCCAATGGATAGAGATGGTTTTATGTTGTGTAATGCTTTTATCTTCTGTAAAATCGTTGAAGTTTGTTGTACAACTAGGAAATATGTGGCATGAGTATATAATCACATATACTACCTATGTTAAATATAATCACAGAAATATGTTACTACCCTCATATCTGATTTGGTAGTTTATACAATTTCTTTTTTGCCTAAAATGTGGGTGTACAATTATTGTTCCACGGAAGCAATGGAAACTGATATAATATTAAAATCCTTTGTGTTAGAACAAACAGTATTTCAATTGAATACCTCTTTGATTGTAAAACTGACAATTATATTAAAGACTTATTGGATTGTAAAAGTAAATAGATTAGGATTGTGGTCACTCTGTCTCTTGTATAACTGGAGAACAAGCTAAAATATTGCTGTACCAAAAATCTGGGATATCAAAACAGAGATTAAATAAATAAATAAATAAATGAATGAATAAATAAATGAATAAATAAATGAATAAATAAATGAATAAATAAATGAATAAATAAATGAATAAATAAATGAATAAATAAATGAATAAATAAATGAATAAATAAATGAATGAATAAATAAATAAATAAATAAACAAACAAATAAATGAATGAATGAATAAATAAATAAATAAACAAACAAACGGCAGGGAGGAGAGGGTTGAATTTGAATCAATCAGTGGTTCCGTGTTCAGTTCTCATTGTTGCTTCTTGAACCATGTATAGGTTTCTCAAAAAAATGATCTGGTACTCCCATCTCTTAAGAACTTTCCACAATTTGTTGTGATCCACACAATCAAAGGCTTTAGTATAGTCAATGAAGCAGAAGTAGATGTTTTCCTGGAACTTCCTAACTTTCTCCAGGATCCAGCTATGTTGGCAATTTGATCTCTATTTTATATTCTGTATCTTGATATAACAGAGTGGCCAATCAACAATAAATTATTCTAATATGTACATGAGAACCAAGTTAAATTTATAAAAGTCTAATATTTTGGATTTCAACTGACCCAAATAACACAACAGTCTTCATTGTTTTTTTAGGTCGGCATAGAAACTGCTTCAGAGGCTCCAAATGACAAAAGTCAATTCCCCTTTTTCTATCGGCTGCTCCCCAAAGAAGGCATTGAGCACCCAGGAATTGTGCAATTGCTCCTCCATTTCAAGTGGACCTTGATTGGTCTCTTTGCTTCAGACACAGAGAAGGGAGATAATTTCATGAGGACTTTTAATCCAACACTTGTCAGGAATGGAATTTGTGTTGTTATATCAGAAAGATTCTCAACAAGTACACCCACAGCAGCTTTCAGGGCCTCCCTCTCTAAGTGGGGAAAAGTCAATGTTTTTGTTCACTTCATAGAGTATGAATCAATTGTGGACAGGATTCTTCCTTTCCATTTAACACTAGAAGGTTTGCCAGGACCTATTGAGGGGAAAGTCTTGATTACAACAAGCATGGGACATTTGCCAATTATTTCGAGCAGTATTCACAAATATGTTCATAGTATTTGGTCCTTTACTTTTCTGAAAAAAGAAAGGCCACCAAATGATGCCTTTGAATCCAAACTCTTTGTGAACCCCCAGTTTCATGATCAGTGTTTTCACTGCTCCTTTTCAAAGCATGTGTTTTCTGTCAAAGGTCGAAAAAGATGCACCCAAAAATCTCCACTGGGGACCCAAAAGGGAAAGAATAGTTTTAAAATCACAATTGATGACCAATATTACAGTATCATTATGACTCTGGCCCATGCTTTGAATGCTGCATATTCCTCTAAATTCAGGAGGAAAAGGAAAGAGGGCGAAGAAACATTTGGAGCTCTAAGGCTACAGTCATGGCAGGTATGGGGTCCCAGCAAGGATCCATCAAAATTAGTTCCTTGTAGCAAAGAATCCAAAATAGAAAGAGGGGAACCATTTTAACCTATTTGTGCTACAAAAGGCAGAGGAGATTTATTTGTTTGTTTGCTTGCTAAGTTGTTTGTTTGTTTGTTCGTTCGTTCATTCGTTCGTTCATTCATTCATTCATTCATTCATTCATTCATTCATTCATTTATTTATTTATTTATTTATTTATTTATTTGACTTACAGGCCACCCTTCTCCTTGTGGACTCGGAGTAGCTTACAACAGTAAAATTCAATCTAAAAATAAAAATAATTATGAATAATTAGAAAAGTTAAAAAGATCAAAAACCCTGTATAACACAATCAATTGTCCATCATTCACACTACTAGGTGAAGTAAGAGCTATTGCTCACAGCCCTAGGCTTGCCAGCATAGATGGGTTTTCAATGCCTTTCGAAAGGCAAGGAGAGCGAGGGCAGTACGAATCTCTGGGGGGAGTGGGTTCCAGAGGTCTGGGACTGCTACAGAGAAGGCCATTGCCTGCGGTCAAGCCAGTTGACATTGTTTGGCCAAGAGGACCTGGAGAAGGCTGACTCTGTGCGACTTAGCCAGTTCCTGGAATGTATGAGGCAGAAGACGGTCTCTTAAATAATCTAGTCCAGTGCCATGTAGGGTTTTATAGGTGATAACCAACACCTTGAACTGCATTTGGAGACCAAAATACAACTAGTGCAGGTTGCTGAGTGTTGGACTGATATGGCTGTACCTAGGTATGCCCAAAATGGCTCTTGGGAAATCTCCAAACATTCTTCATGGGTAGCCCCAAGTAGAGTGTGTTGCAGTAATTGAGCCTTAAGTTGATAAAGGCATGACTGACTGTGAGAAGAGATTCCCTGTCCAAATAGGTCCGCAGCCGATACACCAGGTGAACCTGTCTGAAAGTTCCCCTAGCCACAGCTGGGAGATGTTGCTCTAACCTCAGCTGTGGATCTAGGAGGACTCCCAAGTTATCAACCTGTTCTGGGGGGGTTCAAAATTAACACCCCCCACATGAGCGATGGGCGGACAGATGGGATTGATTGATTGATTGATTGATTGTTTATTCATTCATTCATTCATTCATTCATTCATTCATTCATTCATTCATTTGACTTCTATGCCGCCCAATCCCAAAGGACTTGGGGCGACTTACAGCAATAATAAAATACAATATAAACAGATATAAAGCAGTAAAAAGAAGTCAAACATTATCTAAAACTAAAACCCCATTAAAAAGTTATTTAAAAAGGCACAATCACACATATTTATTTATTTATTTATTTATTTATTTATTTATTTATTCATTTATTCATTTATTTATCTATCTATCTATCTATCTATCTATTTATCTATCTATCTATCTATTTATTTATTGGATTTGTATGCCGCCCCTCTCCGGAGACTCGGACACTATTCATAGAGTTGGCCATGGAGGATATGAATTAATGGCTCCCAGTCCTGCTGATAAAGCCAGGTCTTCATGGCCTGACAAAAGGCCAGCAGGGTGGAAACAGTATGGACATCGGGCGGAAGTTGGTTCCATAGATTGTCCTTGGGAGACAAACCGCACAGCCACTCAGCCTTGTTAGGTTTGAGCTTGAGCCTGTTGATGCCCTTCCAGGCCCTCATAGCAGCCAGGCACCAGCACATCACTTCCACTGCTTCACTGAATAGGCATGCTGTCCCACCTGCTGCCCATGCCTGCATGTGAGAGCAAGATTTCGGGTATTTTTGCTAATTTTTTGGCTTCCGTGCATGCACAGAAGCAAAAAACCCAGCGAAAATAGCCGGAATCTTGCTCTCGCATGCATCCTTCCATGAGATTTGGCTTACTATGCATAATGTCCCAAAGAACAGCTCCTAAAGCATTCCTGACCTTTTCTCGAGTTGCCACAAGCAGAAGGGGGAAAATCTGTTGGAGCAGCAAAGCAATAACAGGGGTGGGTTGTGGATCCTTTTTCTGCCAGTTCGCTCAGGGTCAGGCTGAGTGTGCACCTGCAGCAATCAAAAAGTAATTTCTGTGCATGCAGAGAAGCAAAAGTTAGTGAAATCCAAGACAGCAGTGCCCATAGACTGGCACCAACAGAACCATCTCTGTGACATCATCACTGGTTTACTAATGGTTCTAAAGAACCTGTTAGATCTGCTAGGAAATCACATTTCAGCAGCAACCAGAAGCAAATTCCACACATACTTTCCTCAAGGCTGCAGCGTAGGTTACCAGAGCCAGTCAGGGAGGCGTGTTCTCTATAGCCTGCAAAAGTGCTTCATTGGATAATGTGATTTATGACACACCCTGGGAGGAGGAGAAAAAACAGGGTTATAGTTGGGACATAAATTACATCGGTAGAGCTAACTTCACTTGGATATGTGCTGACATGTTGCTCCTAATAAATAACTGGATTTTTTTTGAAACTTGTCTTGAGGCTCATGAATAAATTCGGTCATCTTTTGGAACCCTGACAGAGAGTTAGCTCTGCCCCACATAACCCTGGCAACAGATATATTCTGATAATAAACACTGCTAATTTTTTTAAAAAGTGTATGCATTTGAAATAAACTATGATTTTAGAAATCATGTGTAATACATTATCAAAGCATGGTAGTTTAAAGGGGACCTGTTACTTGAGTTGGAATCTCCCCAGACCAAAGAATTCACTTCCTGAAATTCTTTATGGTTTTTTTTTTCCATGAGCATTAAATTTTGTTGAACATTTTTCACTGTTGAACATATTTGCACTATGTATTCGCCCAACTCTGTTTGCAAATTAGACAAGTGCAGAAGAAAGGTTTAAATGTGAAAATACCACACGGGATAAGAAATCAAGGTTTCTATTTTTAAGACTCCTGGATGTTCAATTCTAGCTTCATCCCTTTCTGGAGAAGAATGAGTTTTGCAATATTTCCCAGAAGAAACTGTACTTGGACCAAAACGGGGATATAGCAGGAGATCTGAACATAATGAGCTTGGTGGTACTCCCGAAGAAGGATCCCATTGAAGTGCAATTGGGAACATTTGAAAGACAGAGATTTATCATCCATCAAGATACTCTGTCACAACTGCAATCGCTCAACAAGGTGGAGAAATATTGGTGTCTTTTCTTTATTTTCAAAAAGTATAGGATGTCAGGGCTCCAAATAACATCTAAGTTTAAATCAGAGTCCAAGGCAAAAGTTTCCTCAAAGTTCCAATTTATTCCCAGAGCCAGATTGGTACATCTGTAGAAATCCAAATCTGGGTTTCGTTAGGGTTTCTCCTTCCATTTTAACCTTCATTCCCCTGTTCCACACCCACAAGTTCTTCACATGGACTACTAGTCTTCTGCCACCGGATCTGTACAGGCCCATTTTCTTCTGTACAGGTGCTGGACAAAGGATGACCTTGGAACTCTAAAAGGAATTCATTATGACTATCTCTACAACCTCATGCAACTTCCCCCCCCCTCACAACTTCCCACAGCAAGGAACATTCCAAAAACAATATAGCATAATGTGGTAGACCAAAAATCTCCTAGCAAATCTGGCTTTGGCCTGGCATAGGATACATTTCAAGAGGGCCAAGATGAAATTCAAGGAAAATTGAATACTAGGAATGGAACTCTTTGTTTTCTTAGATTGCTTGGAATGCTTCAGTACTACTGGCCAAACCATGATGGTGAACCTATGGCATGCGTACCACAAATGACACACGAGACTTTGTCATGTGTCAGCTCCAGCATGCATGTGTGTGCTGGTCAGCTTATTTTCAGCCTTGGGGAAGGCAGTTTCACCCTTTGGACACTTGAGGGAAACTTCCCTGAAGCCCCAGAGGCAAAAAAAAAAATCACCCAATGGACAAACCAAAAATTCAGAAAAACACACTTCCAGTTTGCCATTGTGCTGTTTTTTTGCACTCCAGAGGGTTCAGGGTAGCTTTCTGAATCCACAGAGTGCAAAAAACAGCACAATTGAAAAACCAGAAATGCATTTTCCAAACCTCCAGTTTGCCCGTTGTACTGTTTTTTGCACCCTCGAGCTTCAGAAAGCTTCCCTGAATTCCCTGGCGTGCAAAACCCCCAGCATAGCTGCAAACCAGAAATTCATTTCCCCAAATATACGGTTTGCCAATTTGGGCATTTTTTTCCATGTACCAGGCTTCAGTAAGGCCTATGCACATGCTCAGAGGACAGCTTGGGTCTGTGTGCACATGCATGGGGTGGGAGGGAAGGGGTGTGGGCATGTGTACACATGCTAGCAGACCTACACACACCCTTTGGCAGGTGAACCAAAAAAAGTTCACCATCACTGCTATAAGCCAGTAGCATTTTAAAAAGTTGAATAAGCACCAGAGGAGGGTTCCTCTCAGTTTTGACTGGTTTGCCTGATATCAACCCATTGTTGATATCATGATGATGTGACAGCAGCCGTTCAAGGAAGGAAGAGAGAGAGAGAAAGAGGGAGGGAGAAAGAGAGAGGGGGAGGGAGGGAAGGAGAGAGAGAGAGAAAGAGAAAGGGAGGGAGGGAGAGAGAAAGAGAAAGAAAAGGAGAGGAAGGATGGGAGAGAAAAAAAGAGCAAGAGGGAGGGAAGGAGGAAGAGATAGAGAAAGAAAGAGAAATAGAGAGGGAGGGAGAAAGAAAGAGAAAAGAGAGAGGGGAGAGAAAGAAAGAAAAAGAGAAAGAAAGAATAAGGAACAGAAAGAGAGTAATAGAGAGAAAGGGAAGGAAGGGAGAGAGAGAGAGAAGAGAGAAAGGAAGAGAGAAAGAGAGAGAAAAAAGAGAGGAAGGAAGAGAGAAAGAGAAAGAAAGAAAAAGAGAGAGAGAAAAAATAGAAAGGGAGGGAGAAAGAGAGAGAGAAAGAGAGAAAGAGAGAGAGGGGGAGGGAAGGAGGAATAGAGAGAGATAAAGAGAGGGAGGAAGAAAGAGAGAGAAAGAAAGAGGGATGGAAAGAGAGAGAGAAAAGAGGAAAGAAGAGAGAGAAAGAAAGAGGGAGAGAAAGAGAGAGAAAGGGAGGGAGGAAGAGAGAGAGAGAAAGAAAGAGATATTTTTTTTCTCCATATAGACCAAATTTTTAATCAAGGACACACCACCACCCAAGTCAATGGTGTACCTGTTTACCAATTTTAAAATCTGGTCACTTTAGTCACAGTCCTGGCATCTTCATAAAAGTGGTGAGGTGCTAAGGACTCTGGTGAGATAGCCTCAATTTGATCAATTCTTTTCTCAAACAGCAAAGCCTAAGGATAATGATTCAGCTAATCCTGGTTAATGAAAGTGTTGCCTAAAAATTCAAGTCCACGGTCTATATTTTTAAGTAGCCCACACTTTTCCAGAGTTATTCATACCTCCCTTTCTCCCCACAGGGATATTGCAATATCCGCTTGATCCTAGGAAGAGTCCAAAGCTATCAAATCAGGGGTGGGTTGTTGGGGGTTCGCAGGAGTTCAGGAGAACCGCTAGATAAGATTCTGTGCAGTTTTGAGAACCCCCAAATCCCACTCCTGGTTGGCCCCACCCACCCCTCCCCTCCCCTGCCCTCCCTGGAGTCCCCACATGGCCCATTTTGGATGCAGATAAGTGCAGGGCATGCACGGAGTCTCAGAAAGAGTGTAAAACAGGCCTACTGGAAGTTTGGGAAGAGCTTCCGCAGCCTGGGGAGGCCATTTTCATTCTTCCAGAAGCTCAAGGAAAGCCTGTGGTGCAAGAGGCTGACTAAGCCATGCCCACCATAGCCACACCCACCCAGGCTACCAGGCAGAGATCCCCTTGCTAAATTTTTTGAAGCCCACCCCTGCATCATAATAAATAGTCTGATGTGAGAACATACCTAAACTATCCTTACATAAACTATGGTCACTAGCCACAGTCATCCCTATCCTCAAAAAAAAGGTGATCCAAGTAACATTGAAAATTACAGACCAATCTCTTTGGGTTGTGTCACTTGCAAGGTCATGGGATCAATCATAAAACCATTACACTCCACTTGAAACTAATAACCTACTTAAACCTTTTGGTAAAATTTAAAACATGAATACATCACCATACTTTAAAAGCATGCCAATCTCTTTGGGTTGTGTCACTTGAAAGGCCATGGAATCAATCATAAACTTATCCATTACACTCCATCTTGAAACTAATAACCTAACTTAAACCTTTTGGTAAAATTTAAAACATGAATACATCACCATACTTTAAAAGCATGCATGAAGAAGGGAAGAATTCATACTGCCTTAATTAAGGAGGATCCCACTGGTTGTCACTTAATGCTTAAATCTTTCCTTAATTTCATCCCTTCAGATTGTAATAAGTATATTGCAGAAGCAAAGGGGAGGAACTAAGTAAACAGTCTGACAGTAATTGTGTCTCCTGCAATCATTTAGAACTGTTTAGCAAATTTATATTAACCTCAGTGAACCTCAGAGACCTTGATTAATGACCATTAATTTATAATGGACAGTTAGTCCTATACTTTTTGTTCAGAATTCTTTTTTTTCTTCTTAGTCTCTTCCTCAGTCCAAATGTGTGGAAAAATGTCATTCTGGATTTTTCAAACGGGCTCGAGAAGGAGAACCAGTTTGCTGCTATGATTGCATTCCTTGTCCAGAGGGGACCATCTCCACACAGGAAGGTGGGTGACAAAAGGAAAGTTAAGGCCTTATGGAAGTTGATTGATCTAGAGCAGGGATTACTATGAGGGTCAGATCAGCATTGTATGTATGTATGTATGTATGTATGTATGCATGTATTTATTTATTCATTCATTCATTTATTTGTCAAGTACGCATTGGTAGTATACAAAGATATAACAATGTTTATATACATGACACTAGTAAAAGAGAAACATAAGGACAGGGGATGGTAGGCACACTGGTGCACTTATCCATGCCCCCTTACTGACCTCTTAGGAATCAGGCGTGGTCAACAGTGGATAGTCTATGGGTAAAATTTTGGAAGTTAGGTGATGATACTACAGAGTCAGGTAGTGAGTTCCATGCATTAATTACTCAGTTGCGGCGCAGGCGGAGTAACAGTCGGACACAAAGGTGTGGGTATAAATAGGGTCACTTTTATTCAACAAAATTCAAATTAACTATTTAGCCAATTAAACCACGTGACCTGCAAAGGTGCATAAATCAAATGGGTGCGGAGTTAACTTTCCAACAAACTCAACTGAGCAACTCTAGGGCGAAAGCTCCTTGCCCGGGTGCAGGGTCAGGTAAAATTACACCTGCCCCCTGCCCAATGCCACGCCCCCACGGCGTGTGGGATGGCTCGCCACTGGTCTCTGATACGCCACAGGCAGCGAGCCACAGGAGCGACCCCCTCCCCGAACCCAAGCCGGTCGAGCCCTGTAATCCGAGAAGGAGATCGCCCCTCACCTCAGTAGAGGTGCCCCTAAAGGAGATCACACAGTTGCTGCTTACGCCCATTTCCGCCCCCTTTCGGCCACAGCAGGGGGTGAAATTATAATTTATTCCCCCTGCTCCCCCCCCCCCTGCACATGAATGTGCAGGCACCTCTGCAGGTCCGCTATGAATTTGTCATTACCTTTGTCTATCAAATGTACCCCGACCCCTCCGAATAAAGCTAATTGGGATGCTCAGATGTTGGGGTGATCTATCCCTCCACCCCCCGTCTGGAGTACCCATTCCTTCACCACTCTATTGACTCTCTACCTGGCATCCTCCCCCGCCCTGGGTTCCTGGCATGCCTCCAGCACCTCCGTGGTAACATATGGTACCACAACACGCATGTGTCGGGCCACCTTTCCCACCTCACCAGCAACAGGTGGTTGCCACCAGTGTGCCACACCAAACCATCTGGGTCCGGCCCCTCACTGCTCCCAACTTTCCCAACGGGAGAGGCCCGTCTCAAACGGAGACCTCCGAGCTCAAGCCCTTTCCACGAAGCCCCAGTGACTCAGCAACCTCCACATTCCTGAAGATAATGTTGCAGCTGTACAACCAGCCGACATGCCACGCTGTGGCCGCAGTTTGCTACTGTGGGCAAAGGAAGGGCAGCTCCTTCGCACTTTGCGCCTAACACGGTGGAGCAGGGCCAGGACCTAGAGAAACGATAAGAAGAACAAGACAGTGTTATCCACCCATTCCCACAATTGCTTGTACTCAGGTGCTTGAATCAACGCCACGAAAACCCACTGACTTCAATCCGCCACCGTATTCATTACTTTGCGGAGAACTTGCTGAACCGCAATCAATATCGCTGAGGGAATACCCCCCGATATCCAGCCAATGCTCCTGTAACGGCTCCCAACCGTTATTTGCTCGGTGGAGGCCTGTCTTATGGTCCCAAAGTGGACCAGTCCCTGGCTTCCTCGCTGTACCTGGACTGAGTCCATCACACCCAGGCTTATGTCCTGTTTGATACGCCTGGCCGGTGATCAATCCACCATCTGCGTTACTGGAGACTCGGAGCACAACCAACACAGCTGCCGTGGCCCCCGATTTAACATCGGTTTCCTGGCCAAGGGAACCGTACATGATCCACTACTATGCGACCATGACAGCACCTCGCCTACCTACCATGTCCCAAAGGCCATATTTTTTGGCTGTCGAGTGAAACGGCCTTGCCACGTTGGGTGAGAAGCTGGGTCCCATCCAATGCCCGCTGCCCCTGAACTGGGTAATGTATAGTGGCTTACTAATATCTCCCCCATCTGCGTCCGATCCATGGGCCATCCCTTGAGCATTCCCCCCTGTCCTCAAATAGTTAGCCCCCCGGGGTCTTTTGTTAGGAGAGCTAAGCCCCCCCCTTTTGCCCCTATATGAGGGCATTTAACCGTGTGGTCCCACCTGCACCCCTTTGCTTGAGCGATGGCGCCACCCACCATTCTGGGTACCCTGTGCCCCCGCCTATGCCATGTGGCTGCCAACCGCCTGCCCCTGCGTACCTACTCCCTGCTAACAGACCGGACCATCTGTTGCTGTCTCGCTTCCCCGCCGCTGAACCAGCCGTGTCACATTCGCAGCCCCATGTTCCTGTACGCCTCTCGGGCAGTCACCAAACGCTACTTCCCTCCTCAAAATGCCTGGGAGACGAGCCAATACGCTCCATGGCCCTGCTCGCTCCCCCAGGGAGCAAAATAGTTGCGAGAAATTTATGCAGATAAGCAAAGGCCCCTGCAAATGCCGTCTGTACCATTAGCGCATGAAGTAGCTTGACCAACATGACTTAATCAATATAACCATAATATAAATGTGAACCTCCTGACACCCCCACTTCGATATAGCTGACGATAATAACATTGTATAAATTATTCGTCCCTGAAACCATTAATATAATGCATAATAACTCACCTTAAGCGAAAATCAACTAATCGTGAATTTAAGTCAGATGCCCGGAAAACCTAACGTTCGTGTAAGCCCCCCTATGCCAGGAAATGACTACACCACTTCACTGAACCACTAAAGGGGGCTGCGATAAACTGACTAAATCATATATTTATTCATTTATGCAATTATCATGCCGCCCCTTTCCCCAGACCCATGGCGGCTCACAACCTGTCAGCCGCAGCACTCTTCACACAGAGCCAGGCCATTGCCCCCACAATCTGGTTCCTCCCTGCTTACTCCCAGTGGATTAACCAGAGATTAGGAAATTCCCAAACTTCACTATGGTAATGACCTGGGGATCTTCAGGCTGTAGTTATGATATTAAATATCTCTCCGGTTCGTTGGTACTGGAAAAGACCTGCTACCAACTGTACCCGTACTGTTATAGCCCCAGTATGAATGACATTTAGAAATGTGACAAAATCAGAACATTAGTAGTGAGGAGCGACCAACAGTCATGCCCATGGTGATAGAGCCCTACCCCCCAGTGTCGAGGGCAGTATTAGGCCTTAACCCCTAAAACATCCTATAAAGGCAGCAATGCTACCCTGGGGTAATGTCCCTCTTACCAATGTCTGGTTCTCCTTATGGTTCGTGTCCCAAATGGAACTGCCATAGCATACTACAGGTTCAGAGTATCCCGAATTATTTGCCCCCATCGCCTAAACGGCCATTGCCAATTTTACTATCTCCCCATGTCATAAGGTCAACAGGTACCTAGTCTGGACCATGTGCCCTGGCCAAATTGGCCAATGAGAGAAACATAGAGGATTGATGGCAGGAAAAAAGACCCCATGGTCCATCCAGTCTGCTCCCACACTCTTTCCCGTACGTTACCGTACAATGGATATGGTTATCCCAGGCATGTTTGAAATTCAGCTACTGCAGATCCACTGCCCCTGTCTGCTGTACGTTTGTCCCAAGGGTCAACCACTCCTCCAATAAAACCATAAAATGATAAATAACAATGCCAACGACAATGCATGAGGCACCCAAGCGGACAGTGCTCACAGATACCCTCCAATCTGCTAGAGACGTAATCCTTTACAGTGAGCGACAGCGCCTGTCCTGCTTACTGCCAGGGCATGTATGTGTGTGTCCCAGGCCTTGCCCTAAATGGGGAAAGGTGGGTACCACCATGTGGGCAATCCCCCTCCACGCAATGAGGGCATAGTAATGCTGCTGTCCAGCTAAAGTACTGGTGGCTAGCTCATAAATCATAAAATAAAATTAAAATATATCCTTTATAATAACAGTAATAATAACCATAATAACCATTCATTAATTTTGCATGTCTCCCCCCTCTACCGACAATATATATATCCTTGTAGCGTTGATTAACTCTTTATGCATCCAGCAAGCTAAAAAACCCAGCCATTGGCCTATCCCAGAACCTTAGCTTGCATACACGAGCCTTGTTTCTCTCAGTTTGTATACCCTAAACCCACCATTAGTATTAAACTAATAGAATGGATTAATAGTATATTAAATAAAACTGAACCCAGTGGTTCAATTAATCCAACTACTTAATCAGATAAAGCTCCCTAAAAGTGGA